>NW_019272044.1:1911502-1917935 GCF_002738345.1 Cucurbita maxima
TTTTTTTTTTTTTTGAAAAATAATAGTAAACCCAACTTTATACGCCAAATAAAATACCTAAATTAAATTCCATTAATATTAATTAAAATTAATAAAGAGAGTGGAAAAAGTTTAACTTTGTCTAACCTAATCATGTCATTAAAGCTCGTAATCTTGTTAAAGTTAGAGATCAGTATAATTAAAATCAATACTTTCGATCCAAAGGTCAGACACTCTAATCTACTAAACGGATGTTAATTCAACTAAAATATGTACTTTTGATCGAGCGGTAGAAGATTCAAATCGTAGGTGACTAATTGAACTAAAATTTATAATTTCGATCAAGAGGTCAGAGATTCAAATCTGCTAGAAATAGAGATCAATCCGACTAAAATCTATAGTTTTGATCAACAGGAGAAAGATTTAGATCTTAATCAGACTAAAATAAGTATTTCGATTAAGAGGTTAGAGATTCGAATTTCTGAACTCGGCTTAACAACGGGCATGAAATAAAATTCTTTAAAATATATATATATTTTTTTTTGGTATATACTTGAAAATATTCAAAATTATTAAAATTATATCCCACAAAAATTAAATGGTGACCTTATATTAATCATTTTTAATGTTATTTACCCTCATAGTTCCTAGTGGATTTTGAGGGACCCAATGCAAAATTTTGAATAGTAACCCAATTAAAAAAGTAACGAGGAAAAATAACTCGAAAACGGTGGGCTAAAGAGGGATAGAAAATTATTGTGAATGTGGTGGTTATATCGTGGCAGTCTCTTCTAATTGTTAGATGAAAGTGTCCCACATTGGTTAATTTAGGGAATGGTCATCGGTTTATAATCTAAGAATACACTCTCCATTGGTATGAGGCCTTTTGGGAAGCCCAAAGTAAAGCCATGAGAGCTTATGCTCAAAGTGGACAATATCATACCATTGTGGAGAGTTGTGTTCGTCTATCACTAATTAACATGCTTTAGTTAGGAAACTGCATGGATCAATCACGTGGTTTAGCAGGTCCTCCAATTTGTTATGCGAATTGCAAAGGCCTTCCCACCGAGCGAAGTTCAAACCTCACCTAAGGGAGAAGCAAATTGAAAACCAGTCTCAAATCCCTTCCCTTCGCAATTGAAGGTGAAAGTGGAAAAAAGACGACAAAACCCTTTTTCTTGCTCGTCTCTAGTAGCCGATCGAGTTTCCTCGTCCCCCTCCCACTTATTGATTAGGGAGAGGAATGAGTGCTAAAGGACTCGAGCGACTCTCCATAATGACGAAGAAACTCGATCGGCTACTAGAAACGAGGAAGAGGTGAGCTACTCAAGATACGTAACAGATGGCTGAAATAGAAAAACAACTTAGTTTATGGCACGAGGTGAGCAGCCCCTTTCCTTTCTAACCTCATCATGGTACAACAACTCTTTATTTTGGCTCGTTTTATTTTAATAAAATTTTAAATTAATCATTAAATATAGTTAATCTTCATCCGTGTTCTTAAAATCGAAAGGTTGATAGGAAACCTCGGATAGGGGTTAATTTAAAATTTATTAAAAATACAGGTAATAAACAGCAAAATAGTAATTTTCATAAATTTAAAAATTTAGAGAAAGAGAGAGGGACAAATATTCTTATAATTGTTTAATCCAAACATGTATTAGATGATGATTTAGGCCAAGTGGGTTGTCCCACCTTTTATTACCCACAAAATCTCCACCGTTGGATCAATTCTTCTTGTGCTTATATATACTCTCTTCTCCCTCTCTTCTCCTCTCAAACACTTCCACCCCTCCACTTTTTTGGTGATTTCCAACATCATTTTGCATTAACTTCTTTAAACTCAAACCTTCAATTCTCCATCCATGGCTTCCCTTCCATCGTTCGAGGATCAGGTGCGTTCGATCTTGTTCATCGTTACCCAAATCCCGTCTCTTCTTCTTCCTCTTTCCTAAGCTTCCTTCTTGTTTTTTGTGGACGTGACAATCTTTCGTGAAACGTTTTGTAATTGTTAGGGTAAGTTGAAGGAAGAGATTGCTGCAGTAGAAGAGTTCACTCTAGACGGAACGGTCAACTATCATGGTCATCCTGCAGTTCGATCAAAATCCGGCTCATGGGTTGCAGGAATTATAATTCTTCGTGAGTTACCTCTTGTTATTTGATACTTTTTTTATTTAGTATAAAGATAGTAAGAGATGGGAATCGAGAATCAACGACTTTAGGAATGATTTTTTAAATTATACTTAGATGGTCGAACGTGGAAGAATGTAGGAGAAAGTAAGGTTAATTTTGAAAATGAAATGAAACATAAAAAGATGTGACAAGATACGAAGATATAACCAATAGAAAGAATCAATAATGTCTCGAACTTTAGGTTAGATCGATGTATTTAATTTACGTGTTTATATTTACGTGTGAAAAAGGTCACGTAATGAAATTGAAGGCTGAAATTTGGCGACCAGATTGATTGAATATTTAAAAAAAAAAAAAAAAAAAAAAAACATTTATGATATTGAAAAGAGACTCAACAAACAAAGTCTTGTCTTGAAAGTGTGTTTTTTTGAGAGTGATTCATTCTCTTTTGGACAAAGCCATAAATGCCAATTATTATATTAAATATTTTTTATTTTAAATTTTTTAATTAAAAAAATAAAAGATTTAAGTAATATTAATTAAGGGTATATTTTTTTCAAAATAAAATTTAAATTTTGGGCTAAATTTACTCTTTTTTTTTTTTTAAATTTTTAATGCTATATAATATTTGAAAATATATTATTAAATAAGATAATTATATAAATAATTATAAGGTTTAAATTAAATAAATTTGTTTTTGTCCTATTGTACGGACTGATAGCAAAGGGCTAAATTTTTCTCTTGGTCCAAAACGCTGCCACGTGGCAGCATTGGATGGTGGGAAAAGACTTGAGCCCTAAATTTTGGGCCTAAAGGGAAATGGGCCCCAGCCCACATTATTTGACGTTGAGTTCCGGATGAAAAGGGCATTTAGGTGGCAGCTTGTGAGTGGTGGGTGACGGCTTTTTAATGACAGCCTGATCAAGTTGTTAAATACAAGAAAAATAAAATAAAATTTAAAAAAACATTGATAAACTGTACCATCCATTTTGAACCACAGTGCACTTGCCTGTCCCAGCTTGGGATCTCAACTTGGGCAATGGAAAATAGGGTTTTGAATTAGAAAGGTAATAACTAAAATAGACTATTCGATACGTTCATGTTCACATCCACGTCCATGTCCACGTTTTTTTAAACCTAACACAGTTGTCTGGTGCTACGACAAGACGTTTCATGTTTACGACGTCTTTGCTTTTCCTTTTTCTCGAGTGATCTAAGTATTCAAACAACTGATAGTAGTCATCTAAGTTTAAGGCTTTCTCGTTGTTCGAATATCTGACTTTGTTTAAACCAGTTGAAATAGGTTTAAACCAGTTGATTGTATCTCGTGGGCCAATGAAAAGTCCAATGATACCTTAATTGTTTATCTTGTGCATAAAGTTTTCTAACTATGATTCATTCATGCCAGTGAACCAAGGGTTGGCAACGTTGGCATTTTTTGGAGTCGGAGTAAACTTGGTGCTATTTCTAACTCGGGTTTTGCAACAAAGCAACGTTGATGCGGCTAATAATGTCAGCAAATGGACCGGAACTGTTTACATCTTCTCTCTCGTGGGAGCATTCCTTAGTGATTCTTATTGGGGCAGATACAAAACCTGTGCCATCTTTCAAATCATTTTCGTCATTGTAAGTCTTTCTTAAAATCCTAGTTTATATGTTGAACCAATTTGAGCATAATTCAACCCATTTTCAAATTTTTGTGCTAACTTGGTCCAAAAATGGCAGGGCCTAGTGTCATTATCACTCTCCTCCTACCTCTTCCTGATCAGACCCAAAGGCTGTGGCGATGAACACACGCTCTGTGGAAGTCATTCCAAAACCGAAATTTCCCTCTTCTACCTTTCCATTTACCTCACAGCTCTTGGCAATGGCGGCTATCAGCCCAACATCGCCACCTTTGGCGCCGATCAATTCGACGAAGAGGATCAGAAAGAGGGCCACTATAAGGTCGCTTTCTTCAGCTACTTCTACCTTGCCCTAAACCTCGGATCGCTGTTCTCCAACACCATTTTAGGGTTTTTTGAAGATGAGGGCATGTGGGCTCTTGGGTTCTGGGTCTCCGCCGGGTCCGCCATTGCTGCTCTGCTCTTGTTTCTTGCCGGAACTCCGCGGTACAGGCATTTCAAACCCTCTGGAAACCCTCTTACGAGAGTTTGTCAAGTCGTTGTCTCCGCCGCGAAGAAATGGCGGGTTAGGGTTCCATCTGGAGGAGAGGGGTTGTTTGAGGATAATGAGAAGCAAAACCCTAACAATGGCTGCCGGAAGATTTTACACACTAATGGATTCAAGTAAGTGAGATTTTTCCATTGCTGAAGTGAAATTTGTGTTTCTGTCCAATTTATATCAGATTTTTAAGCATTCCATTAAAAATGTGAATACAATATGAAATCTATCTGAACTTATCCACTTTAGCTTTTAGGTTGGGGATAGTATAGCTTAACTTGGCTTTAGCTGAACTTTGGNTCCTGAGTTTTAAGCACTCTGTTTTGTGTTCTTGTTCTGTTTTGCAAAAGCTTTTCTGAAGATATCAAAACAGAACAATCTCTTAAGAATTGTGTTTCCTTAGTTTGTTGTCATAGCATTTCGGAGACGTAAATGGTACCCACCCAAGCCACTACCAGTAGATATTGTCCTCTTTAGGCTTTCTCTCAAGGTTTTAAAAACGCGTATACGAGGGAGAGATTTTCATACCCTTATAAAGAATGTTTCCTTCTTCCTCCCAACCAGATCCCACCCCCACTCGTTCCATTCTCGAATTAATATGGGACACCCCAATCCACCCTCCTTCGGAGCTAAGTGTTCTTGCTGGCACATCGCCCCATGTCCACTCCCTTCGAGGCTGAGCCTCCTCGCTAGCACATCACTCGGTGTCTGACTTTGATACCATTTGTAGCCGTCCAAGCCCACCGCTAGCAAATATTGTCATCCCCTTTGGGGCTAGTGCCTCCATTGGCACTCGTTCCCTTCTCCAACTAATGTGGGACACCCCAATCCACCCTCCTTCGAAGCCCAATGTCCTTGCTGGCACACTGCCCCATGTCCACCCCCTTCGAGGCTGAGCCTCCTCGTTGGCACATCGCCCGGTGCCTGACTTTGATACCATTTGTAACCGTCCAAGCCCACCGCTAATAAATATTGTATCTTTGGGCTTTCCCTTTTGGGCTTCCCTTCAAAGTTTTTAAAACGTGTCTGCTAGGGAGAGATTTCCACACCCTTATAAATAATGTTTTGTTCTCCTACCCAACCAAGTTGGAATTTCACATATAGTTTTAAGATGGTTACAAAGACTGCTATTACAACTTAAAAACTTCACAACAATCTGCTATACTAGAAACAAAAATGGTTACAAAGACTGTTTTCTAAGTTATTTCCCCTTGTTCTTAACAACTGCAAAAATCACAGGTTCTTGGATAAAGCAGCCTACATTTCCTCAAGGGATTCAAGTGATAAAGAGCAAGGAATGATCAACCCATGGCGCCTCTGCCCAATCACACAAGTAGAAGAAGTAAAATGCATTCTAAAACTGATGCCAATCTGGCTCTGCACCATCATCTACTCAGTTGTCTTCACCCAAATGGCCTCTCTCTTCGTCGAGCAAGGTGCAGCCATGAAAACCACCATCTCGAACTTCCACATCCCACCTGCAAGCATGTCAAGCTTCGACATTCTCAGTGTCGCCCTCTTCATCTTCCTCTACCGTCGCGTCCTCGATCCATTTGTTGGAAAACTGAAAAAATCCAGCTCCAAAGGCCTGACCGAGCTGCAACGGATGGGGGTCGGACTAATCATAGCTGTAATGGCAATGGTCTCAGCAGGCATCGTCGAGTGCTATAGACTCAAATATGCCCAAGCTGACTGCACACACTGTGAAGGATCAAGCTCCTTGAGCATCTTTTGGCAAGTTCCACAATATGCACTGATTGGAGCCTCTGAAGTTTTCATGTATGTGGGTCAGCTTGAATTCTTCAATGCACAAGCTCCCGATGGCCTCAAGAGCTTTGGGAGTGCGCTCTGCATGACATCAATCTCTTTAGGTAACTATGTGAGCAGCTTGTTAGTGACAATGGTGATGAAGATTTCAACAGAGGATGACATGCCTGGTTGGATCCCTGGCAACCTCAACAAGGGTCATTTGGACAGGTTCTACTTTCTTCTTGCTGCCTTGACTGTCATTGATTTTGTGATTTACGTTGCCTGTGCTAAATGGTATAAATGCATCAAATTGGAAGACAAATATGAACAAAATGAAGAACTAGAAAGCTTCAAAGTCTGAATATGAACATTCCTGATATCCCTTTGAAATAAGAGAGAGAAGGGGGGG
>NW_019272044.1:1920629-1926267 GCF_002738345.1 Cucurbita maxima
GGGGGGCTTTACTGCTTCCATTTTGGCTTGTTCTTCTGCTATAGCTCTGTTAAAATGCCTTGATGGAGAATTGATTGGCTTGTGAAAAGTGTTGGGGGTTTCCTTACTGTTCATTAACTAATTCTTGTATAGGGTTTCCTTCTTTTCTTCATTGAAAAGGCTATTTCTGTACGATAATCTCATATGTTGTGGGATCTGAAGTGTATGATGTTTATTTTGGAGTCATTGTTTATGAAAATTATGTGAGATTAGCATTGTATGGGGTTTTAACGCATGTCTTAACCTTTTTTTTCTTTCTATTCAACGAGAGATTCGAATCTTTGATTTTTTTTGGTCGATGATGTATATGCGACGCCCTGAATTTTACAAAAGTATGTGTAACGCCCTCCTAGCGATGAGATCCCACCAGATGGAGAAGAGACCAAAGCATTCTTTATAAGAATGTAGAAATTTCTTTTTAGTAGATGCGTTTTAAAAACTTTGAGGGGTAGCCCGAAAGGGAAAACCCAAAGTGGACACTGGGTGGTGTGCTAGCGAGAACGATGGACCCGGAATGGGTGGATTGTGAGATCCTACATCGATTGGAGAGGGAACGATTGTCAAAGAGGACACTAGGCCCAGAAGTGTGAGATCCCACATTGTTTGGAGCGTTTTAAAGATATATTTAAGGTTCATGTTTGCGAAGTTCATTAATAGTAAACAGAGATGTTCATTTAACTTGTGGAGACACACCGTAAACAGAAACAACATCACATCGAGAGAGGGGAGTGAGGGACCCACCTTAAACAAGGTGAGGAATACTCATTTAAACGGGAACGAGAGAGGGCAGTGAAAAGTGAGTTCTCTCTATTAATTAAACGGGGACAACGACAATACGTGCGAAGGAAATAGTACCATAAAATTAGAATTTTTAAAAATTAGGTTTAATATTATATTATATTTTTGTTTTTGAAATTTGTATTTTTTTTTTATTTTTTTATTTTAATAAAAATTATATTAGAAGGACAAAATTCGGCATAAAATTAAATTTTCGTAAAAATTGAAATAAAACCCTAATAGTAAATGTGAAGGAAAAGGAATAAGCTTTGCATTCAACGGTCCAATTGAAACGGATGAAGGGGAAAAAATAAATAAATAAATAAATAAATAGCAGACATAAAAGAACTAAGAAATTCTGCACCATTCCTTCACTTCCTTCCAATGGCTTCCTTATTTCTCAAAACGAGCCCAGAAATTCATCATCCCCTTTGATCATCTTCTTCAAATTCCCCGATTCTTCTTCATCTTCTTCCTTTTCTGGTCATCAATCATGAAATTCTCTCTGAAACTCCCTGATAATCAAGACCACAAATCCCCAATCGTAAAGGGGAAACTCCCAATCACCATGTTCAATCAACCCTTCACTTCCTCTTTCACTTCCGCCATTAATTCCTCTTCCGACCTCTCCTTTTCCCTTTCCACTAATTTCCCTTCCGGCCCTTGTTTGAAGCTCACTTACTCTCCTCTACCGCCCTCTTCTTCCGCCGCCTCCACGACTTGTCCGTTTACTCTCTCTCTCAAATCTGGGTTAGGGCTTTTTGGCTCACCGGAGGATTCTCCTCTTGTGTTTTCGTCTCGATTTTCTCTTTCCCTTACGAAACCCTTTGTTCCCACTTTCTCTCTTCTCTTCAAACCCCAATTTGGTCATTTTTGTCTCAAGAAGAGTACTGTTTCGAGCGTTAATGATCGGTTTTCTGTGTTTCAACCCAACGATGGGGTTCGCTTGGATTCTGGGTCGGATTCGAATCCGAAATTTGGTAATGGGTTTGCTGTAGATGAATCGATGGGATGGCAGGAGCTGAAGCTTGAGAGTAGTAGTAGCAGCCATGGTTCTCAGGAGGAGTTTGGAGGAATTCAGAAACGTTTGGCTGAGACGAAAAGCATTAGTGATAGTGTTTTGTCTGGTGTTGCTGTAATGGCAAGAACGGCCATTCCTGTTACTAACCGGATGGCTGTGAATTTCCGGTGGGGGATGAATTTTCCGACGAATCCGGTGCTGAAAATGCCATTTCTAACTGTGAATAAGATATCAGTGGAGAGAGTGGAAGAGGAGAAGGAAGAGAAGAAGAAGAAGAAGAAAAGAGGGGAGGACCAAGGGGGAGATGTGGAATTGTTGAAGGGTATGTTGTTTTGGATGAAGAATGATGTGGAAAGTTTGGAGAAAGAGAATAGAGAGATGAAGCAACTTCTAGAGGAGATAAAGCTTGGAAGTGTGGCTAATAGGGCTGCACCATCTTCTGGTTCGAGCTATGGCGATGTCGTCGAGCCATGGAGGAGGGAAGAAAGCAAGTCCAAGAACAGTAGGAATGGTGGACAAGAAAATGATTGGAGGAAAAAGAAGAGTTCTGAAGAAGAGAACGAGGGTAAGAACAGCAGGAAAGGCCATCGTTCCACGAATCGAGTGAACGAAGTTGAATCCGAATTGGAGAGAGCTATCAAGGCTGCTTCCCAAGCCAAGGCTTGAAGTAGTATTTGCCGTATATGATGTTCTTGGAATGTATATAGTTCCATTTCATTTACTGATGGACCCTCTGGAGTTCGAGGACGATAACACGGAAGGTTAGCAAGAATATTGCAGTTTCTTTATATTATCCATTGTTTCTTGATGGTAAACTGTTTGAAAATGTGGATATGAATTTATTTTTTATCTGCTTAATATACCTATGCAGTTTTACTTTGAAGTATGAGTGTGCATTTGATTAGATATGCCATTTGGATTCATGAATTGTACTAGAGTTGAGCGAGTTGTAGAATATGTTCTTGGGAGAGTTTCGTGTGTATGAGACCTTGCTGGTTAGGAAACTATTTCATTGATGATATGAATTATATACGAGAAGGGAAGGAGAACACTCTCATCATTTCTCTTTAGGTGAAAGGGTAAAAGGAAAGCTATGGTAACTTAACTTGACTTTGAAGGAGTGATCTCGAAAGCAAACGTGAAAGCAAACGTGAAAGCAAACGTTAAGAAGACGAGTCTTGTTTGGGAGAAAAATAGTTAGGGAGAAGCCCACGTCCTCTAGGCGTATGTCATTGTTGTAACAGCCCAAGCCCACCGCTAGCAGATATTGTCCTCTTTAGGTTTTTCCTTTTGGGCTTCCCCTCTAGGTTATAAAACATGTATGCTAGAGAGAGGTTTCTACACCTTTATAAAGAATGTTTCGTTCTCCTCTCCAACCGATGTAGGATCTCGCAATCCACCCCCTTAGGGGACCAGCGTCCTCGCTGGCACTCGTTTCTCTCTCCAATTAATGTGGGATCTCACAATCCATTCCCCTTCGAGGCTCAGCGTTCTCATTGGCACACCACCTGGTGCCCACTCCCCTTTAGGGCTCAGTGACCTCGCTATCACACCGCCCGATGTCTTGCTCTGATACCATTTATAACAGCCCAAGCACATTGTTAGCTGTTGATATTGTCGCTTTAAGTTTTCCCTTTTGGGCTTCCCCTCTAGGTTTTAAAACGTGTATGCTAAGGAAAGGTTTCTACACCTTTATAAAGAATGGTTCGTTCTCCTCTCCAACCGACGTGGGATCTCGTAATCCACCCCCTTGGGGGACCAGCGTCCTCGCTGGCACTCGTTTCTCTCTCCAATCAATGTGGGATCTCACAATCCATTCCCCTTCGGGGCTCGGCGTCCTCGTTGGCACACCACTTGGTACCCACTCCCCTTTGGGGCTCAGTGTCCTCGCTATCACACCGCCCAATGTCTTGTTTTGATACCATTTGTAACAGCCCAAGCCTACCGCTATCATATGTTGTCCTCTTTGGTCTTTTCTTATTGGGCTTTCCCTCAAGATTTTAAAACGCGTCTACTAAAGAGAGGTTTTCACACCGTTATAAAGAAATGATTCGTTCTCCTCTCCAACCGATGTGGAATCTCACAATTGTATCTTATAGAAGTAGGGACCTAACCCAAAGACGTTTTTAAGGGAAGGGGAAAGAGGAGATCCCTAGTACTTTTATTGGATTTGGCATACACCAATATATGGTGACATTATATTAACTTTTCGCTATCTCTGCAACCTCTTCCTGGGTTATCCATCTTTTTAGTTGAAACTCTATCTTGGGGTAAACTAAGTGAAATCCAAAACTGAGCTCCCCTCCTATTAGCCTTCGGTTTTCGTCTCCCATTTGCCACGACTTGGTCGAACCAACCTTCAGGATTGCTTCAATGCCGCCTGCCATGACGCCGAGTCCAACCGTCCACTCAGGCCAGCGACTTTGCTTTGCATCTTCCGTTGAGTGTCGACTTGTTTAGTTAACCTCGGAGAATTCCGAACACCGAGCATAGCGTGTTTGTTCTTGTTGGAGTCGACAGGTTAACTCCATTGATTAAGAAGAAGCTTGTGACTGCATCAGCGAATTTGTGGTTCCTGCTTTTCTTGTTTTATGTTGTTCATAATTTCTCGAGTAACCTTGTATTATTCGTGGCTGATTTTTGGTCCAAAGTTGAAGGTATGATATCTGCAGTTCGGTATCCTCAAAATCTAAAGAGGAAGATATTTATTAGGCTCGATTACCTGTTTTCTCTCGGACCGAGCATAATTCATCTCCAATCGACCATCATAAAACACACGAATCGACTGTAAGCAGCGAGACGAATCCAAGGTGAGGTAATATACATCCAATGAAAATGAATTTCAGGGTAATATATATCAAGTTAGATTGGGTCGGGTTTAGGTTAGATGGATTGTCGGTTTATTTTATTTAATGATCCAAAAAATCCTATCGGACATTTATATCAATAACTAAAATCTTATAGAGCTCAAATATCAAATATTTACAAGTCACAGTGCATCTCTAATTACATCAGTTACAAACTTCACATTTTCTAAATATTCATAATACCCTAAAAAACTAGGGTAGGGTTTAGTTGTCAACGGGATGGTCTAGATCGGTGAAATTCTCGAATCATATGAACACTCTTATTTTCAAAACTTTTTAAAATTCGACCGTAAATTTAAATAGAATTTAATGAAAATTAAAATAAGAAATGCACAACGTACCGTGCTAGAACACCATTACACCATTGCTTCAGTCACCATTTTTACTCTCAAATATTTATCATCGACTTGGAACTCTCAATCAGAGCTGTGTTAATGGCGGAGGATCATCGCCATAGATAATCACCTCGAGCTCGATCCCAAACTCCATCAACTCCTTACTCACTCCCTTCTCTTCCATCTCCATCTGCCAATTCCTTCGCCCTAGCTCCCTTTGCCGGTGGACATGGCCGCCTACCTCGTTATTCCTTCCTGTCCCTCCTCCTCTTACTCCTCCTCCTCCTCCTCCTCGCGCCGCACCTCCTTCCTCACCCGCAGAGATTCTCTCTCCGACTACTCTCGCTCTAGAAATTGCATTCGTTACAGCTTCGTACGTCTCTCTTCCTCTCTACGTCTCATTGCTTTCATTTCTCACTGGGGTTTATTTCGAAGTACAATTTGTGCAACGTTCTGATTCTGGATGTTTGAGAATTCCGACATGCGTGGTGGATGGATCGAAATTTTAATTTCTTCGATTAGCTGTTTTTTTTTTTTTTTTTTTTTTTTTTTTTTTTTTTTTTTTTTTTTTTTTTTTTTTTTTTTTTTTTTTTTTTTTT
>NW_019272044.1:1926848-1942247 GCF_002738345.1 Cucurbita maxima
TTTTTTTTTTTTTTTTTTTTTTTTTTTTTTTTTTTTTTTACAATTAATTTGTGCTGCTTTATCTGATTTTTTAATGAAATTCTGCTGCGACTTCCTTGTTGTGATTGGGTTAATCGTGATTATGTGCGGTTTTCATGTTGTGTAGAAGAGTAGTCTTCCTGAACCGAGCAGATTTGGTAATGGGAAACCAATTGTTCCTATTCTTAATGAGCGCAGTCTGCCGGAGTTCTTGGAATCTGCTAGAATGGTGAAACCAGTCAACAGAAGCAGTAACCGTTTGAAGTTGTTTTCTGGGACGGCGAATCTTGCACTGTCTCAGGTAAGTAGAACTGAATCCCGGTTCGCTTCTAAGTATTGTATTCAAACGATTTATGGTTTTATTTTTGGCTAGAATGCAGAGATACGTTTATATCATCAATGATGCTCAAAATTCACACCTCCAAACTTCCTTTTGAAGAAAATCACGAGTATTAAGGCCAAATCCTTTCACATAAAGAACTTGTTCTAATTAACACATGTTATGCGCATGCCATGATCTTTTCACTCTCCTAGATTGCTTATGCTTTTGCTTGTATAGGATCCCATCTACCCGTTCATTGAATTTTGGCAGCCAATTTATTTTCTAAAGGAAGTTGTTCTATTGGAACAATAATCTATGGTGTACAAGTTTCGATTTCTATTGCACGTAAAAGAAATCCTCTTCAGAAAGTTTCGATTTCTATTGCACGTAAAAGAAATCCTCTTCAGAATTACAATACATGATATAGGAAAATATATTTGTGGATAAATTATCTAGTCTTGATTTTCTGTCAACTTGTTTTGGATTGTTGGTCTTATTTTATTGCACTTCGGTATTTGAAACTTGATTAATCCTCTTTGAAGTTCTCAATTTCCTCAATTATTTGTTTCTGTTCTTCCATTCCCCTATACTTCTCTTGGAAGTCTGAATTATGTATGCCTGTGCTTTCTAATCTTTTGGTTTTTATTTTTAGGAAATTTCTAGGTATATGGGCTTGGAACTTTCAAAGATTAACATTAAGCGATTTGCCGATGGAGAAATATATGTCCAGTTGAAAGAGAGTGTGAGAGGATGTGATGTTTACCTAATACAGCCCACTTGTCCCCCTGCAAATGAGAATCTCATGGAGCTTCTTGTTATGGTAGATGCATGTCGGAGAGCGTCCGCCAAAAATATCACTGCAGTTATCCCATATTTTGGATACGCCAGAGCTGATAGAAAGGCAAGTTCAATCTTCAGAATAGTTAGTTGAACCTATTAATTAAATTACATGGCTTGGATATGCCTACTAGAGAATTTTGATGATACAAAGAGAGATGCTGAAATCTCAACATCGTCTAGTGACGTTCTTGATTGAATTTCAACTTAAATGCGAACCATGAAAACGTAGAGTACAATGTAAGATCTTATTAAATATTAAAACTGATCATATTTTTGTCTTTTTTTATTCTGGTCTGAGAGCATATAATTCAAGGTGTGGTTTATCTGGTTGTAAAATTATCTCTCTTGGAACTGTTTTGCCTTCCAGACTCAAGGTCGTGAATCAATTGCAGCCAAACTTGTTGCTAATCTTATAACAGAGGCAGGTGCCAATCGTGTTCTTGCTTGTGACCTCCATTCTGGACAGTCAATGGGCTACTTTGATATACCAGTTGATCACGTGTACTGTGAGGTATTTAATACTTACCTCGCTTCTTCCATTCGTTACGCTGGGTTTTTAATAGCATTAATTTTGTATATGGACACCAGCCTGTGATTCTAGATTATCTTGCCAGCAAGACAATTTCTTACAATGATCTGGTTGTGGTCTCTCCTGATGTTGGTGGTGTGGCAAGAGCTCGTGCTTTTGCCAAAAAGTTATCTGATGCTCCTTTAGCAATTGTGGACAAAAGGCGCCAAGCACACAACATTGCTGAGGTAAAACATCCACAGAACCTTCTCCCGTCCTCATAGTCTCGGTGGTCTGTTTGAAATTTGGATAAGAATGTAGTTGTTTACATTTGAATCACTAATAATAATCTTAAGAAGCTTTAGAAGGCTGTCATATTTTAGACGCTTATAATGCAGAACAGAAAATAATCAAGATATAGTATTTAGATTGGCAAATCGGCACAATGGATTCTTTCTTCTAAAATTGGATGTGGCGGTTTTCGGGTCCTTGGTGATTGATATCCAGACCAAGTATTAAATATCCTTTCAAAGTTCTATAAGGGCATTCTCAGATTTAAAGACTCTGCGTATTACTTCTATGACATCCCAATACCAATGATTGTCATTTACCTTGCAGGTGATGAACCTTATTGGTGACGTTAAAGGAAAAGTTGCTGTCATGGTGGATGACATGATTGACACTGCCGGTAAGAAGTCATGGATTCATTTGAATGTTATGTTGTTTAATAATTTCTTTTAGTATGCAATGTTTGAAAATGTTTAAAACATAACTGGAAAGAACACAGATCAAAACTAGGCATTGAAGTTTCCTGAAGAATGAAGTAAAAAAAAACGTTTTTGTATATTTTCTTGACCTAGAATGAATGGCCCAAGTCCACCACTAGTAGATATTGTCCTTTTTGGGCTTTCTCTTCTAGGCTTCCCATCAAGGTTTTAAAACGCGTCTACTAGAGAAAGCTTTCCACACCCTTATAAAGAATTTTTCGTTCTCCTCCCCAACCGATGTGGGATCTCACAATTCATCCCCCTCTGGGGCCCAGCGTCCTCTCTAGCACTCATTCCCTTCTCTAATAGATGTGGAACCCCTCAATCCATCCTCTTTGAGGTTAAGCCCTGAAGGGGGTGGACACGAGGCGGTGTGCCAGCAAGGACCCTGGACCTCCCAATCCACCCCCTTCGAGGTCTAGCGTCCTTGTTGGCACACCGCCTCGTATCCCCTCCTTCGAGACTCAGCCTCCTCATTTGCACATCTTTCGGTGTTTGCCTTTGATACCATTTGTAATGGCTCAAGTCCATCGCTAACAGATATTGTCCTCTTTAGGCTTTTCCTTTTGGCTCCCTTCAAGGTTTTTAAAACGTGTCTACTAGGGAGAGGTTTCCACAGTTTTATAAAGAATGTTTCATTCCTCCCCAACCGACGTGGGATCTCACATAGAACTTCCATGAAAAATGCTTGGTCCCCATGAACCTTTCTATTTGGTTGAATTTTGAATTTCTCTCTTGTTTTACACTCTGATTCTTGTATATATCTTTTGTATTTTTGGTTTTCTGGGTGCAGGGACTATTTCAAAAGGTGCAGCTCTTTTACATCAAGAGGGTGCCAGAGAAGTGTATGCTTGCTGCACTCATGCTGTATTTAGGTAATAATCTCTATGCTTTGGCTTTCTATAAGTTTTGGGCTTCATATTTTTAATTATAACAACTTAGTCCTGCTCTTAGAAATGTAATGGTTAAAGCTTGAAGGAAAAATGTTAAAAACAATACAACCTAGGCATTAAATATGGGCAAGTCAATGAAGCTAACAGAAGTTAATACAGTCCAAAATTAAAGGTGGTTCAATTATTCGTCCATTCAAATGACTCGATTACAATAAATTTCTTAACATTAGGAACTTTAGGTTATCGTTACATTTTTCTAACACAAACTAAATCATTACAAAAAGCATGTACAAGTTCAAACATGTTACAGAAGCAAAAGTACAAAGATTAAAAATATATTTTAACCTTAAAACTTTGATATAAAGTTCTTTTCTGTCTAGAATTTGGATGATCCTGAACGGAAAACTTTCTTCTTAACCTAAGTCCACCGCTATCAGATATTGTTATCTTTGGGTTTTTCCTTTTGGATTTCCCTCAACGTTTTTAAAATGCATCTGTTAGGGAGAGTTTTCTACACCCTTATAAAGAATGTTATGTTCTCCTCCCCAACCCTTGTGAGATCTCACAATTCACCCCCCTTCGAGACCCGAGGGTGGCACTCATTCCCTTCTCCAATCGATATAGGACCACTCCAATCCAACCCCCCCTTTGCGGCTCAGCTTCCCTGCTGGCACATCGCCCGATGTTTGGCTTTGATACCATTTGTAATAGTCCAAGCTCATCGCTAGTAGATATTGTGCTCTTTGGACTTTCCCTTTCAAGTTTCCCCTCAAAGTTTTTAAAACGGGTTTGCTAGGGAGAGGTTTCCACACCCTTATAAAGAATGTTGCGTTCTCTTCTCCAACCGATGTGGGATTTCACACATACCCAATTGTTATTTCACTTTTTTGAAATATAAGTTAGTTTCAAAACGGTTTGAAAGGTTATATTCCTACTAACGTAATTTCCATACTTCTTTTATGTTCATCACCATGCAGCCCCCCAGCGATTGAGAGGTTATCGAGCGGCCTATTTCAAGAGGTGATAGTTACAAACACGATCCCAGCAATAACAGAGAACTACTTCCCTCAGTTGACTGTTCTTTCAGTAGCAAATCTGTTGGGTGAAACCATTTGGCGAGTTCACGACGATTGCTCTGTAAGTAGCATTTTTAAATAACTCCAAATTGAAGTAATCCTTAGAACACAGCCTTCTGAAACAATTCTAAAGGATTCTTACTGCTTTTGTTTTGTTAGTTTGATATTCTTATATCATCCATTCTTAATTATTCCTCCTACTTCGCTATTAGAATAATTTCTTTTAGTAATTCCCACTGGAAGTTTCACTCTGACTTTATAAAATTTTGTAATTCCACATTTATAACAATTTCATATCTTCATAGAATATAGTATAATGGTTGATTTGTTTGGTACATGATATGTGATGTATTATTTTGAAATTTAATATTTTTCATAATTTTTTTTTTCTTTGAATTCTGAGTTTGATCCTTGTGCACATAACTTGAATGATTTCATGTCATATAAATATGCTAGACACGACCTCTTTAATAACTCAATTCTAGGACGTATATCGACCTTGTCAATCAAGACAATTCACTACTAGAAATTGGTTAGCAACTCTTTCGTAATCCCATATAATTATAATCAAGTGGGTGTGATCCGCAACGCTTGCTAACTATCTTCGAGATTAAATAGAAATTAAAATCAAAACTTAAAATAAAAAAGTGAGATTTAAAACATAAATAGAAACTAAATTCAAAATTAAAGAAATTTAGTAAAAATGTTTTTTTTTTTTTTTCCTAAATTAAACTATTTATTTGAAATTAAAAGCTGAAGGACCGAGATGCAATAAGTACAGAAATTAGGGGCAAAAGAATAATATATTGAAATATTTTAAATTTCAAAACTAATTAGGGTTTTGTATTGGGAGTGGGTAATGAGTCTATAAAATCCCCTCTTTCTCTCATTCATTCATCGCTTCAAATTCCACTTAGGGTTTCCGTTTTCCACTTCATCGTTCTTCCGCCGCGCATTATCAATTTGTTTTTCGTTTCAAGAAATTGTTTTCTTCAATCGTCTTCTTTTCTTTGATACTGAAGCTGTGATGAAAATCTTCTGTGCTATAGCCGGCCTCTCACGAGTGGTCGTCGGTGATGGCTACACAACCCTCTAAGAAGTTCTGAGCTTTTGTTTATTTTACATTTGATTTCGCTAATGAATGTTTCTTCTGCGATTTCTGTGGCTGATTTTGTTTGAATTCGTTTTGGTTTTCTGATACTGGAAATGCGAGGTGACGATAGAAATTCATGTCTGTCAATCCACTGACTAATTACAGTGTGATGTTAATGTGAATCCCGACAGGTTCCGATCGCTTTTGAATCTAAACATCTATTTTTTAACTCTTTTTCGTTGGATTTCTTATGAACTATGGTTTAGAGAATGATCTTACTAGAATTAGTTTTTTGGATCGGTATGACTGATTGGGGCATATGATGAATCTCATATAATCAAATGGGTAATTTGCGTCTGAAGCATTCATTGATGCTATATCACCTTGGAGAACTGATGCCCCTTTCATGTTTGTTTAGAATCTCCATCAATCAAATTATTTGAAATTAAAACTATATTTGAATTGGGACTTTGTTTAGTTCCAAATTTCCACTCTTGAACTTGAATTGGAATTTTAGTATATTTGGCCATAAAACCTTTAAAAAACAACTTGGTTTAAAGTTTTTGATTTAAATGTAATGTTTGTAATATTGAAGTTATTAAATACAAAATTGGGTGTTCTAACTGAAATTTAAACTGATTTAATGCCTAAAAAGCTTGTATCTTAATTCAATTTCAATGGTGTTCACACAGGATCTGATATCCAAGGTTTCAATGATCCAATTTTTGGATTTAAAAGAAATTGGAATGAAATGAGAGCTGTGTTTTTTTATGTTGGAAGTCTAATCAATTGAAGGATCTTAAAGACACATCTCTCGGCCATCCATGTGAAAAGGTTGGAAGATCTGGGCAAAGAAGGTGATAGCCCTGTAGATTCGTTCCCATTGTTCGATCCTTCCCAATAATTGAGATTCCATCTGGAAATGGTCTCAAAGACCTCTGCCACAGAAGTTTTGTAGATTATTACATTGATCGATCCTTGATAGAATTTAGTCTAATTTATTTAGTTAGATATTTGTAATTAGTTAAATTTAAATAGAATTATATTAGTTTATATTTTTATTTTATTATTATTAGTTAGTTTATATTTTTGAATAGTATTATATTTTATTTTATTATCAAGATTTAATTTGTTTATATTTTTATTTTATTATAAAGTTTTAGTTAGTTTATATTTTTTTTTGGAGATATTATTTAGTTTCTTATATCTTATTTTAAAATATCAATGAAAATTAAGAATTTTCGATTCCAATTTTATTTATTATTCTTACATTTGGATTCTTTTGTTTAGTAAAATATTTTCATATCTATTCCCACTTTTGGTTGAGTAAAAATATTTTCATATCTATTCACACATACTTTGTTCGAGAGGAGGTGTTGGATGTTAAGGAATGGTCATGGGTTTATAATCAAAGAATACTCTCTCCATTGGGTGATGCCTTTTGGGTAATCCAAAGGAAAGCCATGTGAGACTATGCTCAAAGTGGACAAAATCGAGTCGTTCGTCTCACACCAAATAACCCAAAATAACCCAAATTTCTCAGTACAAAAGAAGTACAAAAGAAGAGTCCTGAGTTAAATATAGACAAAATAGTTGGATTCTTATTATGTATGTAAAATTTTGTTACAAAATTGTTAATGATGAACTTTGAACACTATATATTACCTTGATGAGGATATTATTTCAAGGGAACAAACCAATCAGTGGAAACTTTGGTTGTTGTTGTTGCTGCTATAAATCTAAGTCATACTCCCCATTCTCATCAGCAAAAATCTCAGGATGAATTGCAGCAGTGTTGGTGTAATTCAGAGCTCTCTGCAGTTTCCTATGGTCCAAAACTTCAACTTCTACTTGGAACACAGAGCTCACAGGCCTATGATCCGACATCCTTATATCTGCGTTCTTATAACACATCTGCTTTATCCCTTTTCCCATCCATAATATCCGATCACACCTGTTCATTTACAAATAATCCTCTAATCAATCAATCAATCGAGAACTGGGTTATATATCTCCTTCTACACCTTAATGGGGGGTTCTATCTAACAACTTACCATGCTGGAGACCTTTTCTTCTCTCCTTCTTTCGGGGTTTCGCCGATGTATCTATCCGAGTTGAATTCGTATTTATACGTTGGCGGGAAGTCTAATACCCCTTCTTTCCATCCATCAAATACGTGCCCCGTGTGCAGCTCTCGCGTAAGCTGCCACAATACATCCATTCATTACTTTCCTTAATCCAACGTCTTAAGTGATGCAGAAACATATAGAACTCGATATCTATCAGTTGTTCGTTCTAGACAGACACATTGTTCGTTAAGAGCTTTTTGAATTTTAGTCAAATTAGTCACCTGATCATAGTTGCTGAGTTCCTCCCAGTTTTTTTGAGCTACAAGCCTCCTTACAACCGACTCCGATGTATTCAGACGATAATTCAAATCGCCAAACCAGAATACTTGACTGCTCGTAAAAACATTTCGTCACAATCATACTCCAAACGATATTAGACTAACAAAATTAAGACACAGAACGAACAAAAATAGTCTCTTGATCCTTGAAATGCTCAGTTAGTATGAACAAAAATAGCAGACAGATTACTCGACACTCCGATTCGATATGAATTTTTTCCAGTTTTCAAAATTAATGGTAAAATGCACATGTTATGAATGGTCAAGCAAAGCACATTTAAAGATTAGAGTGCTTACTCATGTGAAGGTATTGTCTGTGGCTGTCCTGAATCAAACACGGACGAAAAACGTGTTCGTCGTATGATTTCGTTCACGTCTGCATTGCGCTTGTGTTCTTTTCCATCCTTCTGACCAGAGGTCAAATGAGAACAAACGAAACATAACCGCGACTGATAAAGTGTCATGCTGACAGAAACAGACCCCTGCATTCAAATGGGTAAACAACATGAGCCTACTAACAGCAACACTGTAAGCGTATGAACAAGAAAAAGACTTCCAAATGAGTAAAATATATGCTCCTTATCGTTTACTTTAATGGGATGTCTATAAAATTCAATTTAAACTAGTGTGAAAGCTTAAAATAAGACAGTTTCAATGATTTACTCGTCCAAAAAGGTTCTCATGCCTTACTTCGTTCATAGTTCGATATTCTGGTGTCCTAGGTGTATAAATGTATTACCTTGTTTCCCATGTAGCCCATAAGACCAACACCAACCGGAGACACTTTCAAATTGTTAACGTGTCTCCGTAATCTCTTACGAACCCAAATCGACACATATATTCCTACCATCTGCTTGCTGACAATTCTTACGTATTTCGGATAAGATTTCGTGCTCTCCGTTGGATCCTCATCGACTTCTTGTTCTATAAGTTCTTCTGGGAAACCATCTTCTTCTTCAACAGAAATGTCAGATACATCAGAAAGGTTGTCCAGGACTTCTGAAGTTTCCTGTGTCGCTTTCCAGGCTGAGATCAGATTCCCAGAACTACAGAATGTCCTCTTCAACCCGTTTCCGTTTATCGAAAAACTCTGCGGAGGGAATATTAGAGGATTCTCCAAGCAACGGAAGCCAATTCTAGCAGAACTGCTAACTACTCGACGCAACTTCGTATTAGAAGAAACAACTTGAGGGGTTGCATCCAATGAATGTTCAGGCCAGTCTAGTCTATGGTCACAGTCAATGCCATAGATTCTACTTAACTGAAAATTCGAGTTCACTCGGTTTAATTTCTTGAGGGGATGTTGATCCAGTTCCAGTTCAAACCCGACATTCCCAGAAAATTCATCATCTATCAGTTTCAACTGTTCATCATTAACCCCATCTGCAAGTACATCAGCTACCGACGAAGTCCTCAATACGGGAGATGGTGGGGCGCTATAGCTTTTATGTTTGTTCTCGGGTTCGGAAGACTTGTTCAGCGTTCTTCGAATGATTGCCTCCCATTTCGGAATTGGTTTGTTATCCTCTGCTCCCAGCACATTCCCAGCATTCAAAGGGACTACTTCTTGGAAACTGCAAGCATCAAATTTGACAAGCTTTTATCAACATCGCAAGATATGTACTAATGGAACTATGGCATAAGGACCTTCACTCACCCTATAATATAGATATCTCCTGGGTCTTCTGTACATAGCCAGTCATCTATCTCAAGGCTTTCATCTGGAACTCTTCCCGCGACGTTCCATGTAGCTATTGTCACCCTACATAAATCATATTTCCAGAAATCATTGTGAATATAAGTAACGTCTCCGGGATCGTGATTCAAATAGTTGTCGTAGTTCACAGCCGAACCTCAGATCTTTCGTGTTTATGTACTGAACTCTAAGAGTTTCAGATTTCCCTCGTCGGTGTCTTAACTGGTTGCTACTAGGAATGTCTGGATCATTCAAATAAGTAACCATTAACTTTTGAAAATCTTGACATATAAATGCAGGTTGAAACAATTCCTTGAAAAACAAGTCCATAATCTGTTCCAAGTATATCATGAAAGTTTAAGAAACAAACCCATATTCAGCATTCCATTCATAAGGAACCTTTGGCCTATATAATCCTAGCTAAAATATCCTCTCTAGAACAGAATGAGCATTGGCAATATTCGATCCACAGTCAAGAGTTCCAAAAATTTAAGACGAATTCCAGCTTAATTAGAACACGATCCTCCCGGAAGAACTTCAATAGTGAGGGTGAGATAGGATTATTATCAAATACTAAACTTGTAACGGCCCAAGCCCACAGCTAGCAGATATCGTCCTCTTTAGGCTTTCCCTTTCGAGCTTCCCCTAAAGGTTTCTAAAATGTCTCTACTAGGGAGAGGTTTCCACACCCTTATAAAGAATGTTTCGTTCTCCTCCCCAACTGATGTGAGATCTCACAAAACTTATAGACAAGGAAGTGGGTGATTTCTAAAAACATCAGAATACTGACATGGAGGCAGTACCTGAAATTCGATTTGAACATGTCGATAAGTTCCTTTGTGCTCGACTAGCACGATCCTCTTGATTATGCGTTCTTTCGTTCTTGAGAGAGCAAACTGAAAGAAAATTGTATCAAAAAAAGGTGAAATCCAAGAAAACGAAACGAAAATAGACAATTTTGGCTGTTGGATTGGCACCAAGAGCAGTAACCCAATGACACATACCATCATCTTCACTCTCAGTTTCAGTATCAACTTCATCCTCACTAAAATCATACACCTTGGGCTTGATATTCAACCATTTCTTCATCACAATGGAAGGCCAAAAAGCCTAGAAAGAATTGCAAGATTAAGTTGAATCCATCAAAAAGTGAAAGTACACAAATTCGTCGAAACATACCTCGGAGCGTCTTCCTCTCCTCGTCCGCATAGCCTTTGCTTGAAACTATTCAACAGAAGATTGATGAAATGCTTAAAACGCTGCAGTAACAGGAATTCAGCGTCGATTTCTGGGAGGTGGGCGATTGTTTAATATGTGGTTTGTCAGAAATCAGGAGAACTACAAAACCAGGTTTGTGTTAGAAATCTATGTCGCCATTTATATGGAAGAAGAGCCAAATTGGGACCAAATAGGAAAGGACAGAATGTGTAGAAGCCATCCACAAACCCAACTTGTACAAAGAATGATCAATGGTCCATCTCCACACGTTCATATTGTTCAATATATTTTATATTGGAAAAGTAAACAAGCTGAAAGCGAGATCCATTAAAATAAAATACAATCATTTTCATCATAAGAAATTTGCAGCACTTAGAAGTAATTTATGCTACAGTTAAAGATAAACCACCGTCTAGACAAAGAACACAAATAGTCCATCTACAAAAGGTTTCACACCCTTATAAGGAATGTTTCATTTCCCTCTCTAACAGATGTGGGAGGGGATGGACTCAGCATCCTCGCTGACACACCGTCGTCTGCCTTTGATACCATTTGTAGCAGACCAAGCCCATCGCTAGCAAATATTATCCTCTTTGGGCTTTCCCTTTCGAGCTTCAACTCAAGATTTTTAAAATACGTTTACTAGGAAAGCTTTTCACACTCTTATACGGAATATTTCGTTCTCCTCTCCAACCGATATAGGATCTCACAATCCACACCCCTTTGGAGACCCAAGATCTTCGCTGAACCACCGCTAGCAAATTTTATCCTCTTTGGGCTTTCCCTTTTGAGCTTCCCCTCAAGATCTTTAAAATACGTCTACTAGGAAAGGTTTCCACACCCTTATAATGAATATTTCGTTCTCCTCTCCAACCGACGTGGGATCTCACAATCCACCCCCTGGAGACCCAGCATCCTCACTGACCCACCGTCCGGTGTCTACCTCTAATACCATTTGTAACAGCTCAACCCCACCACTAGCAAATATTGTCCTCTTTGGGCTTTCCCTCAAAATGTTTAAAACGGGAATGTTTCGTTCCCTTCTCCAACCGATGTGGGATCTCACAACAAAGGTTTATTCCCTCACAAAATTAGAAAACCCCCACAACAAAGTGATCAGATCCAAATCAAACTGTTCAAATCACAAAAAAACAAATCAACCCAGTTAATCATGAAGAATGTTGAACAGGGTATTCTTTCACAAATCAAAATCTTCCAAAATTTCATCCAAAAAAGAAGAATCAAGAACACTGAACTGGGAATGCCCTGTAAACCAAATTCCCCCACCAGCCTGCATTTTCTTTTTCCTCAAATCCAAAGCTCCATATGATAGAAACCCAACAATAGCAGACTTACCCCACCACAAACCAAACACCCAAATAGATCAGACCACATTAACCCAAACTCCAGACGCAAACATAGATTAAGACCAAGCCATTACCATATAAAGAATAAATTAAATTAGCATACCCATCAACGCCAAAATTTCCAGTGAGCCCACCTCAGGCAAAGTCGGCAGTGACATGAAAACAGACAAATCGTCAAAGGATGCTCCAGCCTAGAGTTGACATCATAATATAAAATCAAGTCAAACAAAGCGAACTAATCGGTTAAGTTAATATCCTTTTACGGCCAAATCCAAGACTCCTAGTTCAAGTTCGCAGCATCGCTTACCGTAATCAAATAGTTAGGCGGATTTGTAGGGCTACGAAGAACATCAATGGCGGATAAGAAATTGAAGGCCCCACAGCAATGGGACTCAGATCGCACTATGTGTGACTGAGAGAACCCCAAAACTTTCTCCGATTTTGGGCGTTGAATTCAAGAGGAGAGAATCTTGGCCATGCAATTAAAATAAACGAAATTAATTAAGGAAAAAAAAGAGATGGATTAGATACAGTAATGACCATGATCGCGTCATTGGAAGTGGGCCAATTTGCGAGGGTCGGTGATTGGGGCATCGTTCACCAGTGGAGAAACCCCATTTTGTGGTCCGTGGAGGACAATCTTTCAAGTGATTGTTGACTCGAGCTCAAAATTTGAATTTAGTTTCTATTGGCGTAATTGCTTATGGTATATATAATTTTGATGAGTTTGTATTAATTATCGAACTCAAATATAATTTAATGGATAAGATAACAATTAAATTAAAAAAATAGGGATGACTTACTAGAATTGAAGCTCCTCGTAGTCAAAGAGAGGGACAATTTCGACTTTGTTCCACATTTAATGTCATTCCGTACAAATACACATGCCTAAAATTATGCAATGTTGAAGTTTTTTTTTTTTTTTCTCTCCTAATTTTAGCGTTGAGATGTCTATTTTATCTGCACGGTTAGGACCAAGACTCTAACTAGAAAGAGATTCTCTGTTTAAACGGAGAACGAGGGAGGGAGTCGGGAACATTTTTTTCTCTAATGAGGTCAGGGACCGAGACAATCAATATTATCCTCATCTCTTGTCCCATTTTATATAACATGGAGAAATCTCTCTCCGATCGAGGACAGAGACTGAGAATATAATCCTCGTCCCCTGTCTCATTTTATCTATCAGGGAGAAATCTCTCTCTTTCACTCGGAAGAAGTGGACTCTAGAAGTACTACTAATTGAAGAATCAAACTGTATCGATCAGTTCCCAGTCCCTAGACGAAATCCTATTTACATGAGATTCCTCTTTCTTATTCTTAAGCAAGTCCCTGACCGAGAGGGCTTGCCTTAGTTGATCCATGATTTATGTTAAGTCTTGACTGACTGTGAAGAAGAATTAATAAGTAGGTTCAGTAGTGAAGGAGTTCACAGCGAAAGAAGGGAGAAAGCGTGAATCTACAAGGAATATAATCATTATCCCATGTCCCGTATTATCTATTAGGGAAAATTATCTCTCTACTTGGGGACAGACAGGAATACAGTCCTCATCCCCTATCCCGTTTTATGTATTAGGAAATAATCTCTCTCTGCTCCCTCGTTCACTGTTTAAATAGAGGTTTCTGCTCATTTGAGGTGGGTCCTCATGGACCTCCGACCCTACCGATTAAATAGATATCTCCACATGCACAACTGAGAGAATCGAACCATTAATATCTTGATCGAGTATACAAGTCTTGACCATTTAATATATACATAGGTTGACTGTTAAACCCGACTTTCCACTTTATTTCATATCGATCAAAACCCTAAACCCTAAGAGCACGATTGAAATTATGGTTCGGTGCATTGACCCCACGCATCATAGCAAGTCAAAGGGGTGAATGATTCTAAATACAAATGGAGGATTAGGGTTTGGCTTGTGTTTCAAGAGGGATGAAATATCCCAATGTTTTCTTATGATTCATGATGATTTTTTTTTTTTTTTTTTGGGTGACATTTATTTATTAATTTTTTTAATGCACAATAATGTCACATATTCCTTTTTTTAATCATATGTTAAAATTTATTATTATTTTGAAGCAATAATTGTGCATGTCATATTAATTGATTTAATATATTTCCCTAAAAAATTAAATATTTAACAAATAAAGAATTCTTATTTATTTAATATTTCCTGTTAAAAAAATTAATTTTCCAATATATAATTTAATTTTTAATTCTTATGCTTACAGCTAATTAAAGTTAAATTAAAGATTATAATTAATCACTATCATACAAGACAAATTTTGTATCAATTACTATAATTAATCAAAATTAAAAGGTTTTTTTTAATTTATTTACTGAGGTTAAACTTATAATTTAACCTTATTTACGTTCTGTTTAATCTAAAAAAACTTTTTTCTCTAATTTAAGTGGTCCTTGAAAGCACGTCGCATACTTGATAAATCTCGACCATATATCACATTATAATGAACCTCGACCACTCTCTTTTTGTTATTATTTTTATTATTATAGCTATGGTCCTTCCAGCTCTTAATTGACGTGAGATTCTCGATCAAAACTCTAACGATCGTTTTGAAAAGACCCAATTAGCTATGATAAAGAAACTACGTGGAAATTGGTGAAAACACCCCAATTTAAGGTGAGGCCAACTAGTACTCGAGCTTGTGCATTAGAAAAATGTTCCTAGTGACAAGTTGTAGAAAAATGTTCGGGGCTATCAAATCAATTCTCTCATTTTCTACTTTTTTTTTTTTTTTTCATCTTTATGTTATAGATCATGTAACGTAATTCGATACTTGATAGCCTCGACATTTTCTTACATTTTCTGCAACATTATCACATTACATACTTGTCTAGAAATGCCTCTAAGAGTGAAGACTATGTTCGCAAATCAACACGAGTGTTTTTAGTATGTTTTGTCCTCACTCACATGTTTTTTACGAAACTTCTCATGAGGTCACTCAACATAACATTTGCTCAAAGCTAAGCATAGACATCCTGGTTAGTATATGCATGAAAATTATTGACACCACGTTTTAAAAAAATCTTTGAAGGTTCAAAAATTACAATAATACCCTTAATACTAGCTTATAATCCCGAACAATTTATCTACCACTCATAGATCTACGGGTTCTTTAATTTCATCCATACCCTTTTTATTTTTGGGTAAGTAAAAAAAAAAAAAAAAAAA
>NW_019272044.1:1942316-1991036 GCF_002738345.1 Cucurbita maxima
ATATATATATATATATATATATATATATATATATATATATATATATATATATATATTGAGGAGCATTAAAAAGAGAGTGGTGCTTACGTGGCCATTCATGCATTTGGAAAAACCATATATTATTTGTACGCACAATCTTTAATTTTCTCAAACTAAATTTGAAGTAACTTTTTCTAATAATACTGTCACAAGCACTTTTGCATAAAAATATTAATTAAATATTTTTTTTTTCACAATTTTCAAAATAAGTATTTCGATTATATAATTAAACTTAGGTTAATAAAAATTTGCACTCAATTTTCAAAAATAGTATTTTTCATTATAAAGGTTTTCTTTTATTTATCTCGAACACCACTCTTATATAAGCGGTACGGTCAAGAACAGAATTAAATTAATACTATTGTTATAATTCATACTTTAAAAAATAATTAATATTTTTACTTAGTTAAGTCAAATTTAGGTAGACAAAATTAATATTTTTCATTTATTTACTATTTTTCCTTTTGGAATTCATTTTATTTTTTAAATGAAAATGGATTAATTTATTAGTTGACTTGTTAATTGAAACTCCAACTTGAAGAAGGATATTAATCTAATTATTTATTTAACTTTATAATTCAATTGGATTAGCTTAATATTTTAATATTAAAATAAATAAATAAATAAATAAAAGCTAGAAAAGTTTAATCACTTTCTATAAAAATAATATATAAAAATATATAATGGTAAAGATTCTTTTTTCCTTTTTTTGGTGGGAAAATAATGGAAAATATTCAATATCTACAAAATTAGGATTTAGATGTGACACTTATTATTCTAATTTAGTGGAGAAAAAAAAGTGATTTTTTTTTTTTTTTGTATAAATATATAAAAATAATAAATAAATAAATAACACTATTTAGAAGGAAAATGAATAAATTAGGATAAAATAGTCGAACAAACCCGAATTTAATTTCATTTCTAAAATTTGTATTTTAGAGATTTTAACGAAATAAATATGACCAATTATAATTTAGACAGTAATATAATATATATAAATAAATAATTTTGATGTGCATTAATATGATATTTATTAGGTTGAAAATATCCCAAACCATTTTCACTCCAAAATATCTAGAATAATGAATGGTCAAATCATTTCTTACCTCTAAAAAAGAATAATAAAGAAATAATAATTAAATAAATCAAAATCTCTACTTACTTTATTCAACGTTTTTTAAAATTTACGAGCCTATTAAATATTAAAACTTGAAGGGTTTGAAAAATAAGGCATCAAGATATTGTTTTTAAAATTTAAAAATAAAAATAGGGATAAGAGGAAAAATAAAATGAATATTGGAAATTGGAAGCATAATATAAAATGATATTATATAGAAAAAGAAAAAATAAATAAAAAGTCATAGTACAGAAAGGCCAGTGTGACAACAGCTGTGAGTCACCAACAAAAGTTGACTTTTTGTGATGACATAAAATAAATCCCTCTTACCCCATTGGACTGTTCTTTCTTTAAATGAACCGCCATAGACTGCATGCCAATTCCTTACCCATCACCCAATCAGTTTCTCTCTCTCTCTCTCCTCCCACTCTAAATTTTGCCAAAAAATTATGTCGACCACTTTAATTTAGGGTTTTTTTTTTTAACTAAAAAATAATTTTAGGCAATTTTAGTTTTTTTTTATTTTTTTTATTTTGCATAAAATCTTAAAAATTTACTAAAAAAATGATTTATTTTACGCTTTTCTTTTTTTTTTTTTACTGCCTAACTTGTTTTTACTTTTCACAAACTTTTAATGGACAAGTTGAAAAAAAATTGACTATAAAAAGTTACCTTTTTACTAATTCCAATGGGAATTAAGCCCATAGGAAAGAAAGGTATTAAATGGTTGTGCCAAAATTAATAAATAAGATAGAATAATGTAACTATAACCGTTTAAATCTATCCATAACATATACTATTCTATATAGTTTTGGACTTTTTCGATACTATCGTTTAGGGTTAGTGTGGGATCTCACAATTCGTGAGAGTTTCCACATTATTATAACGAATATTTCGTTCCCCTCCCTAATCGATATGCGATCTCACAATCCGGGAGAGCTTCCACACTATTATAAAAAATATTTCGTTTCTCTCCCCAACTAATATGGGATCTCACAATTCGAGTGAGCTTCACCGTTGTAGAGAATATTTCGTTTCCCTTTCCAACCGATGTGAGATCTCACAATCTACCCTTCAATATTATCCTTGATGGGTTTTCTCTTCTGGACACCAATTCAACACTGTTATAATAAAATGTTTCGTTCCCCTCTCAAATTGATGTACGATCTTATATTTCACCTCTCGATATTGTCTTCTATGAGCTTTCCCTCAAAGTTTAAAACGCACCCACTAGGGAGAGATCTCCATAAAGAAATGTTTTGCTCCCCTCTCAAACCGTGAGATTTCACAATCCCAACGTTCTCGTTGACACATTGCCCAATATTTGATTTTTATATCATTTGTAATAGTTCAAGCCCACTACTAATAGTTACTGTTCTCTTTGGATTTTCCCCTCAAAATTTTAAAACACGTTAATGAAATATTTCGTTATCTTCTCCGAATCAATATATGATATGCACTAACTCTAAATACATAATATAAAAATTAGAATTTTAAAAAAATATTAAATCTAGTAATACAGAGGTTGATGACGTTTCAAGACCCAAAATAAGGGAGAAAATAAAAAAATAATAATAACAAAATTAGTTGGTGGGTGGAATGGAAGTGACGTAGCTTCTGTCAAGGCGGTTTGGCCTTTTTGGCAAAATCTTATACAAAACAATATCCATCAAAAGCCCACAAATCTTTATTATTAAATTAATCGGAAATTAGTGGACGTGTTGACATTTATAGGTCGGGTTCCACGGTGGAATATATAATTTATATTAAAAAATGCAAAATATTATAATAATCTAATAATATTTCATACCCAAAAATATAATATAAAGTAACAGTCTAAGTCCACCGTTAATTAATATTGTATTTTTTTGTACTTTTCTTTAAAGTTTTAAAAACACATTGCTAAGAAAATACTTTTACATCCTTATAAACAATATTTCGTTCATCTCTCCAACCAACGTGTGATCTCACAATCCACCTCTTTCGAGGCCATTCGCCGACACTTGTTTTTCTCTCGAATTAATATGGGATCTCGCAATATAATTTTCAACACTTACAAAATTCTTCAACATACCTCCGTCCCTTGTCACGTTTATCTAACGAAGAGAAATCTCCGTTCACTCTCTCTCGTTCATCATCTAGCTAAAAAAAGTAAATATTTTATCGAGAAGAGATATCGCCCTTTACAGTATCAGAGTAAAGAAACACGATGAGCATAAACAAACGAGTGGGGGCAAGTTGTCGAGAAGAAAATACATAAATTATGAACAAATGGAAACAATACTAAAGAAACCCTAAAATTAAATTAATGTGAAAACATAATGCTTGAAATAAAATAAAAATGAAGAACAAATGAGGAGACAATAATACAATTAGCAACAACATAAATAATATTGATTTGTCCTTATCAATGAATAATTTCAAATAGTTTAAATACCCAAACCATATGTTAAAATTAATATATGAAATTAAATTAAAATGAAAAGTTTAATAAATGAATAAAATAATATTAATTTTGTTTTTTTAGGGTTTATTGGACTGTCGTGACTGTGGAGGCCAGCTTAGAACATTGAAAATGAGATGCACTCTATTTTTGTAGGTCTTTTATTATTAATTTTGGGGTGACAGGTCACTGCTGTACTGTCATCGTCTTGTCCAATAGCTGTTCGACACGTTTCGCATGTTCTGCAATTTGGAGTAGGACGTGGTTTCAGATTTTATATATGATATTATTCAACTTTCTAATTATTATTACTGACCACAAAAATGTTTATATTTCATCGTAAATTTGTTAGAATTTTGAATCGAAATTAGAGGTCGGAATACGTGTGGTGATGACCTGAAATGATGTTGTAATGTTCGGGTTCTAATTTTTTTTATATATTTTTAGTAAAGGTGTGGTGACTACTTGAAATTTTGTTTGGACTAACTCAATTTTTAGTTGATTGGATTGATGACCCGACCCAAATAGAGCTCACAATTGGATCCAACTATTTTTGGGTTGAGTTTTTTTTTTTAATTGTTTAAAAAAATTATACTCAGATATATGCTACATTAATAACTAAAATCTAGTAAAATTCAAATATCAAACATTCACAAGTTCAGTATATCACTACTATGGATTATAAACGTTAAATATTCTTAATTTTCTTAAAAACTTAGGGTAGCATTGATTGGGTTGTAACCCTATTCTCACGTTGGTGGGGTTGACCCGACCAAAAATATTTCAACTCGCTAATGGAATCAAATTTTTAAGTTTTCTAAAAATTCTATCCAACCTCGGTTTGATAGTTATAATTTTATCAGTAATATGAACCGTCCTAATTTTTAATAGTTTATTTAAATGGGTTTTTTTTAATCAAGGGTTTGATTTATTTATTTTATTTTATTTTTAATATTCCTTAATTCCAGCATTTTGTTATGCTAGTATTTTAGTCTACTCTATTATTGAGCTGTCTTATTTGTTTTTAGAGGAAAATTTAATTTTAAAATTATTGTCATTTTTATCAATTAATTAAATATTTCATAATTTTCATTTCCAATAATGCCCTAATCCATGGGATTTGAGATTTGTTATTTGGTGGTTTTTTAACAAATACTCCCTAATCCATGGGGTATTTTAGTAATTTACTAAATTAAATTCAATATTAAAATATTACATTTTTTTTTTCAATTTTCAATAACAAATATGTTAGGCCATGTTAACCCAAATTTATAAAAAAGCAGGCCCATTTATACCGTCATGAAAGCCCAACAACTTTAGGCCCAACAAGCGAGTCGTCCAACAAGGAGGCCCAACAAGCTAGTCGCCTCATTTCTCAATTTCTCAGTCAAGCTATCTGCCCCACTGATTTTGCCGTCAAACCAAATTCAGGGCTTCTGTGAGCGTATTTGGCGTAGAGAAGAGATAGAGGAACTGCAGCTGCTCGTGAGCGTTGAAGAAGTGGCCGCAAAGCCATCGAGAAGATGGCGGAGGAAGCAATTCTCGGTTACCTTGAGAAGAACGTCGAAATCTCCGATTCCGGACGGTTCGCCGATGAGTTTAGACTTGATCACAACGAGGTCGTCAACGTCATCAAGAGTCTCAATGGCTTCAGATACGTCGATGCTGAAGTACAATTGCTTATTTTTGCTAATCATCATTTGTCTTTTAATCATTTATGTTTCTTTCTGGTTGGATGAATTTCTAGCATAGTAAGGTGATAACTAGCTTTAGATTGTTTGAGCTGGAAATGACGACTTGCCTGCCTTTGTACTTGTCATTGATTGCAGAATCGTTGACATTTGCTTGGTCCTCAACTCTCTGCGTCAATTCGAACGTGTCTGAACTTATTTTTGTAACTTTAAGCCTTGTCGTTGGTTTTGTATTTTTTTTGGTGTGTAGTAGACTAAAACTACAATTCTTGAGGACTCGTGAAGCGGTCAACTTACCGAAACAATTATTTTGTTTGATTTTAATTATATCTGATTGTTGCTGTAACATTTGATTGGTTTGCAGTCGGTTGTTAGTTTTGAGTGGGCTTCCCTGTGTTTAATTTGTGGTCTTTGGTTACTTCATATACTAATAACTTTACATTTTCACGAATAGTTAAACTGCGAATTCATTTATTGATCACATCTCTCTTTTGGAGAGTTTTTCAGGACATTAAGAAGGAGAAGTGGATTCTAACTGATGAGGGCGAGACATATACTGCTACAGGATCACCTGAGCTGCAGCTATTCTTGGCAATTCCACCCGAGGGAATTCCAAAGGAAGAACTACAGGTGATATTGCCGTCATGGATATTCATTTTGTTTTGACGTAGAGGATGAGGATTATTCCAATTTAAAACTTTTCATTCGAGGTTGATGATTTGAGAGTGTTAAGGATGGAAATTAGGCATTTTCCTTATTAGTTTTTGCCTTCATTTTCATATTTGTGGATATGAGTCTATATTAGTACTGAAGCTGTTTCTTGCCCATGTCCAACTGGTCTGGTTTTGCAGAAAAAGCTTGGTCCATCTATTTTCAAAATTGGCTGTGCTCAGGCAGCAAAGAACAAATGGGTTGAAATGGGGAAGCAATCGATATCCCGAAAGGTTAGAAATATTTTTTATTTTTTATTTTTTTGTGGGAGTTCATTATTAAGATATTGATAAAAATGATCTCAATTGGCGTTAATTGTATGAATTGTTATACTACTGCAACCAGGATATGACATGGATTAACTTCACACCAGTTTTATTTTATAGCTTAGATATTATAATTAAAGCACCTTTATTTTCTGTATGATTATTTACAAGTTTGTTTGGCTGTAGGTTCAACATGTTGAGGACAAGGTGAAAAATTCACTTCTGCAGATAAAAGATGGAAAGGTGATTATTGGTTTGCATGATTCATTTGTTTTGTATTACACAGATTCTTGGATATTGAAGCTTCAATAATGAGTTTCATCCATTTCTGGTTCATGGTCATATTGCATCACTAGGAAGCCGGTTGGAAAGTGGAAAGTGGCATCAGAATATTTAGTTACTATTAAATTATGGGAGTTTGTGAAATAATGACTAATATGTTGTTAAGAACTAAATTGTCATTTCTCATTATGTTCACTATGCATCTTTGTTTTTCCAAGTTTAGCCTATTTATATGCTCAAAATTTAGGTGACCGAATTGATGACATACAATATTTAACTCAACGTACATTTTAGAACACTTTCTCATGTTGCAAAGAAGTTTTGAGAGCACCATCAAAGTGTTTTAAGATGTTATACTGTTTCTAGAAATTTTTGTATTTGCTCCGTTACACAAGTCAATTAGAGAGAGAAAAAGAAACCTGCCTGTCTCGTAGGAAGGTTATTTCTTCCTCCTATTTTGTAATCATGTTTTGAACTAATACAACTATTTCTTTTAGGAAAACCCCCAAATTGACTCCAGTGTACTACCAAAGAGATTTGGATTATGGATCCTGATAATTTTTCATAGATAAGCAATTGTTAATGTACTACCAAACATGAGCATAACTCAACTGACATATAACATGTACTCTTGGTAAGAGGACACATGGATTACCCAGCATATATTGTTGAACTCAAAAAAAAAAAAAAAAAAAAAAAAAAAAAAAAATCATTTAGGGTCAATGTAAAGAAAAAAACAATNTGTTGCAAATGTTTTGAGGCTTGGCCATCTACATCATTCCATTGTCTCCTGTCTGTTTTTTTTTTTTCCTTAATAATTTTTTTTAATATCTTGGTGTCGATCATCATCAGCTAATTATTTTGAATTTTGAGTCCAGGAAGTTCATGATGATGACGTGAAGGCACTCAAAGCAAGAAAGCTGATTGTATCACAGTAATTCTCGTACCTCACTTTCACTACTTATTCATTGGACATTTAAATATATTTAAAAAAATTTGCGTTCCTCTTGTCTGGTGTGTTAGGCATGTGGACCTCTGTATTTGGTTTTTCACCAGAGATGGGATGATATAATATTTCTTTGGATTGGTCAATATATCTTCTCTGTTTCTTTTATTCAAAAAAAAAAAAAAAAAAAAAAAGACTTTGGATTTGACGTTTTCATACTCTTTTGGATGAGGCTCAATTTCTATTCTGCTTTTGGTAAGAAATTGAGCATTCATTGAGTGAACAGAAGAATATACAGTATACGTGCAAACAAAAAAAAAAAAGCTCACAATAGGAGTTCACAACAAACTACAAGAATGGACTCCAGTCCAAAAAAATTCCACGAAGCTGAAAATTACAAATTACAAAAAGCTGAGTTGTTTTATATTTTAAGAAGCTTTTATGATTCTATATGCTTTTAACACTTGATACGGGTTCAATCTGTTTGTTATCTTAAAAATGTTTAATTTGACCTTCTCTAGAACATGGAAAGGCTACTCAGTGAAGAAGGGCCCTAGTTATGCTCCTAGAAGGAAAAAGGCTGCTACAGATTTGACACGAGAAAATCTTCAGAGGTTTCCTATTTGCCTATTCTTGTTTCGTGCTTGGATTTTATTTTATGACAGTATGCATTTGGTAACACAATTGCTGTACATTCAGCTGTTAAAAGTGTTTCTATTTTTGTATTTATATATATTTTTAAAAAAATTGTGTACGCACCCGAGGTCAGTTCTTCAGACGGTATATAGTTTGGCATTAAAACTCTCATTTTCTACTTCCATCAATCGTTTTCTTTGTATTGTGAGTTATTGTAGGCTAAAATATGTGTGTTGTTGTTGGAGGAATGACATTGCAACTGAAACGTCAATTATCATGTCCAGTTTGCTCATTTGTTTCTAGTTCATGTATCTTGTATCAAACAGCCTTGGAAACTTATAGATTTATCTCATATTTTGCACTATCTAGGGGAGACTGGAGAGAACTAGAATTCAAGGAGTATAACTTTAATGCCAAAGGTCAGCCCCTTGAGGGTGGTCATCTTCATCCATTGCTGAAGGTAATAATACGTATATTTTGAAAAGAATGAAAACCCTTCATTTAATTAGAAAATTATTAGTTAACATTAAACACCTTTAAGTAAGGGCATGCATGAATGCTTATGGGTTAATAATTATGCCAGTATTGATGATCAAATTACCCAGAGCAAAAATTACAATTATTTGTAGAATATGGAAAATGAATTCCTTAGTAGGAACTTGAATCTAGGGAATGTAGCACCTTTGATATTTTTATTGTTAGGCTCTTTTTAGTTCCTGTTTCATTCTCTCCCTTTGGGAAGGTGTAGTTTTGAACAATTTTCTTCCTTTTGATTAATCGAAAAAGTTGATTTCTTCTTTTAAGAAACAGAACTTTGTGACCATTGGGCTTTGAAATTAGATATAGGCAGATTGATGGTTGACACTGCCTGATTCTACTCCGATCATGTTTCTTACCTTCCAATAATCTTTAAACTAGTTATACTAGGTTGTAAATTTTTATTTCAGCACAAATCGCGTTCAATTTTTTTATGCTTTCCCCCTTCTCATGCATGCCTTATGCATCTGTTTATGTACTGAAATGGATTGTCTTTTGCTCTTAAAAAACTTTTAGGTCCGACAGCAATTAAAAAATATTTTTCGTCAAATGGGGTAAGTGATTTATCTTATGCTTACGCTTATCTTCTGTATTACTTTGTTGTTTTAAATAAAAATTTACAGTTTTAGGCCTGTGTTTTGGTTTCTGATTTCAGATTTGAAGAGATGCCTACCAATAACTTTGTCGAGAGCAGGTAGGAGTTCTCCCCTGCTCCCTTTCTTGAATGATACGTTTTACATCCATAGTTCTTTTTTAAAATGACTGAATATATGTCAGTACTATACAAAGTTCAACACATTTTTTTTTTGTTTTTTCCACCTTGGTATAGCGTTATAATTGTCTTATTGTGATGTAAATCAAGAGGCTCCCCACAAACATTTTTAAGAGGCACACTTGGCTCAACCTCACTTGGCATGCACCATAGTGAGATAAATTTTTTGCAAACGCTCTTCTTTTAGCTTTTCTATTCTTTAGCCTTTATTATTTTGATTATTATTTAAATTATTATTATCCGAGAACTGATAGCATATTCTTCTTTCTTTTTCTCTTTTCTTTTAGTTATATTTGTATGACCTCTCTACATACATGATTATAACCTAACTCATCTTCACCAGTTGGGCTTCTTTTTGTAACCCTTGGATGTGTGGGGGTATCTAATCTCTCCTCTTTTTTTTCTTTTTTTTTTTTAATCTCTTGATAATGAAAGTTCTGTTTCTTATATTTTAAAAAGTTAACTGTATATGCACGTGCATTAACTTCTGAGCTTCTAGAACCCAAGGAGAGGTTCGATTGGGAAAAGAAATGTGGCTTGCCTAAATATCTTTTCAAAACCTTATTAGCTTTTCTTTCTCTTCTGTACCAACAGCTTCTGGAACTTTGATGCATTATTCCAACCACAACAACACCCTGCCCGTGATGCGCATGATACTTTCTTCTTGCAAGGTTTCTTCCGTGATTGCTGAACATCAAAAGTTTTTTTTTATTTTTTTCTTAATAGTTATTTGGTTTTACCTCTGTAGCTCCTGCCAGCACAAGGGAACTTCCTGAAGATTATGTGGAGCGGGTGAAACAGGTCCATGAGATTGGTGGTTTTGGATCCAAAGGGTGTGATATTCTCTTCTTCAAACTGTCACCTTTCTTTCTTTGCTTAGTATTTCCGAGATTTTATTTTTTCTTGTGAGTGATTATTTGTATTATTCTGCCTCTTTCAGATATGGATATGATTGGAAACGAGAGGAAGCAAATAAGAACCTACTGCGAACTCATACAACTGCTGTGTCCTCCAGGATGTTATATTTGCTTGCACAGGTTCGTCATTGTTTGGTTTATATTCTATGTAGGCTTTGATAAACAATTTAATCAGTTCTGGTCAGCGTTCATGATTAAATACTGAAACAATGGGAGAATTGTTATGCATTCAAACATTCACAATTATTGGCTTTTGTTTTCAATCATATTTTCAAATTAAAACGTCCAAAAGCATTTGGATAAAATCATTGGAAAATAAGATTGAAGTTGTCAAATTTTGAACTAAAGTTCAAGAGAATGTTAAATTCTCAAAATTTATTGATTTGAAACCTCAATAAAAATTATTAACTAAAAAAATTTGAGGGAGTTATGGCCTATATTTGACGAAGGAGAAAAACGAAACACTCCTCACCAAATGGAATTAGACGTATTACCATGAAGGCACCACATTGTTGAGGAATCTTATAAAGAATCGGTTGCCCACCTTCTCCTTAGGGGCCATGGAAGTTTATGAAAAAGCACCATAACCTCATCACCAACCACATTCGCCATAGGATCGGTGAGGGAGGAAACACATCTTTGTAGACCGACCCTTCTGACCCTTGGATTGTCAACATCATGCTAGCTATGATGTATCCTCTTTTGTATGGACTATCGCAATGCAAGACAATCAAAGAAACATGGAAACATGACAACAAATTTTGGACTTGCAGCTCGATAGGGACCTGAAAGATAACAAGATACCGAATGAGCCGGATTAATTCACCTAAAAGATAGCGAAGATACAGAATGAGCCGATTTAACTCAATAGTGCTGTCTCAAGTAGCAAACTCATTGGAATAGCTTCCTAATGCTGACAAGGCCTTCTCATCCTTAATGATGGATGTGGGAGAAAAGACAAAAGCCATAAAGCCCACACTAACCAAGACAATATGGAAAATAAATCACCCAAAAAACCAGAAAATCGTGCACAAAATCATTAGCACAAAGGGAATCCTACCACAAAAAAAAAAGAACCCTTCATGACCCAATTTCCCAATGGGTGCCCTTTATGCAATAGAGACAACGAATCACAAAACCGCATATTTATATAGTAACTTATGCTTATAACTTATGGATAAAGATTCTAATACTTTCAGATCACACCTCACTTTCATGGAGAGGTGGATTTATTGGACTTGGTCTTAACATACCACTCCTTCAAAAGTGCAAAAGTTTTGTTATGTACCAACCTCATTATGGCTCTCTTTTGGAATCTCTGAAAAAAGCGAGATAAAAAAGTTCATGGAAAAGAAACAAACTTGGATCTTCGACAATATTGTTTACCGTGACATTTCATGGTGTAAATTGTTTAATACTTTTGCTTCCTATTGTCATACCTCATTCATTGTTAATTGGGAAGGTCTTTTATAAGCTTCACGGATAGCACATCCCTTTTGTAAATTTCAAACGCCAATGAAATAATTCTCTTATTAAAAATGAGAATATAATTATCTTAATTTAACCATGAATGTAATTTACCCAAATTAGATTTCAAGAAGTAATGTAATGTCAATTAAACCAAATTAAATCCATATTGACCTCCAAGATAAACGTAGTTTTACCTGATATGCATTACACTTATCCATTTTTCCTGATCCTCAATGTAACCACAACCGGTGGGCTGTGTTCTTCCAGACGTTGGAGATTTAATAGTTTCTGAAAGCTAGTGGAAGAAAAAATATTCAGAATGAGGAAGGACTCTGTGATTTATCTAATTTGCTGACGTAGATCCTACCTGAGTTAGAATTCCTATTAAGACGGACATTATGTCGCAAAAAATGGTGGATTATTTTTGGGGTGATTCCTTGGGTGCCGAAACTAATCATCTAAGTTGTCTGGTCAATTAAATTAAAAGAAAGGGATGGAGATTCGTATTGTCTATTTGTTAAGCCACTAAATTCTACTTCTATTGCAGATGATTTTTCCGATGCTTGTACTAGCTCTTGGTCTTTTATCAGTTTCCAATTTCATTTCTTATTTTTATTTTTTCATTTCCCCCCAAATTATCTGGCGAGGTTGTTTCCTTGAAATATCTCTCTCTCAATATTTGTCACAGAAACCATTTGCCCCCAAAAAGTACTTCTCTATAGACCGCGTTTTCAGAAATGAAGCAGTAGATCGAACCCATCTTGCTGAATTTCACCAGATAGAAGGTATTTATGATTAATACATTTGAACCTTTTGACATTTCTCATTTCTTAAATATATCTATATTAAATTAAATACAATAAAATATATAAAAGTGCGAAGAAAGGAGAAGCTTTCTTTTCTATCTCCTCTTTCATCCACTCTCTTTAATGATTTTTAAAAACATTTTTTTATCTAATTTAGTATATTGTCTTCATTTATTTTGTTTATTCAACTTAATAAATATCAATAAAAAAAGATTTAATATCATAATGTAGACGATAAAACTTATGTTTTCATTAAGAACATTTATTTTAAGATTTATAAATGAAAGTAATATATAATTCAATATTTTAATTTTTTTTTTACTTCTGATCTTGACTCTTGAATGAGTTTGTTTCGGGTTTCCAATAAAATCTTCAATAATTGTAATGGTAGAAATAAGTTATATATATATATATATATATATATATATATATATATATATATATATATATATATATATATTTTAAATGTGATATGTCCATTTATCCTTGTAAAGTTAAGAATCTTATAACACCTATATTTGGGCTTTTGTTTTGAATTTGTTTTGTGACTATCATTTAGTGTTGATCCTTTTGGATTGGAGTTCCATTTTCGTTGGATTGTCTTTTTGTATGCATTTTTTCATCCATCCTTCTCATTGAAAACTCGGTTTTTCATTTAAACAAAAAGACTGTTCATTCAAATAATTTATAAATGTTATTCTAAAAAACCAATTACAAATGTGATAAAAACTGTGTCAAAACAATGAAGAGACGATTTTATTTATTAGTGTCTATTTAACACGTAACGTTCAATTATGTACTGATTTATATAGATATTTTAATTGGAAAATTTTATTGAACTCATCAAACTTTATTTTTTTCATATAAGCTAAATAGACTTTTACGGACCAGTATACTGAATTTCTCAGTTATATTTCAATAATCAATCGGAAATGTAAATATTTGCCTCTGGTTTTTAGGGTTGATATGTGATCGAGGACTTACTCTTGGAGACTTGATTGGAGTATTGTATGACTTCTTCTCTCGTCTAGGTAACCAATTAATAGTAGCACATTGTATGCCTAAATAATGTTTGAAAGGAAACAATTGGATTATTCAAGTGCATATTCCATTTTCAGGCATGTCCAAGCTACGGTTCAAGCCTGCTTATAACCCATATACCGAACCCAGCATGGAAATTTTCAGGTGACTGAACTACTGAATCACTTTGAAATTGCTGTTGTTATGCTAGATTCGTGCTCTCCATGTGTTTGATGCATTATATTTTTCAGTTATCATGAAGGCTTTAAGAAATGGGTGGAAGTTGGAAATTCAGGAATGTTCAGACCCGAAATGCTGCTACCTATGGGGCTTCCAGAGGATGTCCGTGTTATTGCATGGGGTCTTTCGCTCGAGAGGTAAGATTCTCATGTCTCATTAAATGCCAAATGCATTTGTTTTTTACTTGGTCCCAGAAGTGTGTTGGCCTCGTTCCTAACTTTTATGAGGTTTGCGCTCTGACATTAACGTTTAAATATAGTTTTGGTCATAAAGTTTCCATGAATTTCCTAAGGTCTTTCACTTTTGAAATTGCGGTTTTTAAATGTATGGCCTTGTTTGCACATTTTGTTTTTTGATAATTCTGCTTGTTTTTTTGCTATTTGTTTACAATAGTTTTCACCCTTTCTAAGGAACCATTTGATTTCATATAGTTAATTTCAAATACGAAAAAAGGCTTTTGAATACTACTTTTTAGTTTTCAAAACTTTGGCTTGGATTTTGAAAACATCTCTAAAAGTGGATAATAAAATCGAGAAGCAAAAGTGGTGTTTATAAGCTTAATGTTCAAAAACCAAAAATAAAGTCAAATGATTATCAAACAATATCCAAATTATTTGTTTTTGTTATAGGAACTCCTCACGTTTTTAAACGATATACGATATAACACCATTGATTTTCCAAAGGTCAAATAAAGTTACATCTTTTCTTACTTAAAAGGATTAGTTTAGGTGTTTCAAGAGTTCCAAGGAGCAGAATTGAAAATGTATAGAATATTTAGAATCTATTTACTCTTTTAGATGAATAATAAAATGATGACTATTTTCTCTTGCACCTGTCCATGAACCAGACCAACCATGATCTTGTACGGTGTCGATAACATTCGCGATCTCTTTGGCCACAAGGTATCCCTTATAACTCCGTCTTAACCACAACCTTGGAAAATCCATCATTATAATGTATCTGAATGAATCTGTTTGGTTGCCCCATATTCTTATATTTCTCCAGGTCGATCTTGGTCTAATGAAGAAAAATCCGATATGCCGCCTCGGCATCAATGCAAGTTGAGCGAATCAAGCCCAAGAAAACACCCATTTGATCTTTCATTTTGGTTTATGTTGGCCAGCAGAAGGCTAACTTGATCGTTCAAATTCTCCTTCTTGCTTAAATTGTTAAGTACTCATTCACTTACTTGAAAAGCCTATTGCATCGACACCTCGTTTATTAATGAATTATTGAGCCAATGGTAATTTAATTGACAAAAACATGACCTGCTTGAATTGAGGTTCCATATTCTCTTTATATGTAAGTTTTGACTTGATTAAACTATAATTGAGACGTAGATTGGTAATTGGGTGCAGCTTTTTCTAGCCTACCCTTCTCTTGAGATTGGATTTAATTATCGATGTTTATCGCTTAACTGCCGTAATAGAGGACAACTACTTGTGAACCCTTTTTCTTTGTGTTGACGTAGCCTTTTCGACTTTTTTTTCTTCTATGTTTCCTTGGATTGATTGATAATACCTAATTTGAATGCTTTAAATGCCCTCTCTCTCAGAAACATGTGGTCGAGGTGTCGCACGAGGAAAATCGTGGTTGAATGGAACTGATGTCTTTTGATGTTGAAGGGTGAAATCGAACTGTTCATCAACGTGGATTGTTTAAGTTTTTATTTTGTGTTCGGTCAATACGTAAACTTTTCAAAATTGATTGTTGAACTTATATTACATTTTTAAAATTCAATGACTGCAATAGACTTGAATATGAAAGTATAAAGGTTTTTGTTCACGGACTAACATTGATTTTGAAATATTTTATAAACTACCCTACATTTATTATTGATATTTTTGAAGGTGGCCCCTAAGCTGAACTGGACAAACAGAAATGGTACGGGCTGATCTATAGTGCAGAAGAATGACTTTTTCCCTCTTATCCAGACAGGAAAAAAACTAAAGTAAGTTTATTGGGTTCTGTTTGATAATAGCTAAAAGACGTGTTTGGTTTCCTTGTGATACTAAAAGGAAATGAATGAGTACCAAAAATTTGGCTGTCATGTGTGTGGTAAAGGGAGGCCCTCTCTACATCACCTTGACTTCTCAATAATTGTCCTTTCATGTCAGAGATCTCGTATCTGTTGGAGAGAACAGTCCTTTAATACAACATATTTGCGAGAGATCTCATATTGTTTCGAAATGAGAATAAAACACCATTTATAAAGTTCTATCTCCATAACATGCGCGCTTTCAAAAATTTAAGAGGAAACCCAAAAAGAACAATATTTGCTAGCGGTGGGCTTGGACCGTTACAAATTGTATTAGAGCCAGACATCGGGCAATGTGCTAGTGATGAAACTGTACCTCTAGTTAAATCGTATGTGTCAGCAATAAAAAAAATCCTAATATTCGAATATCTTATTTTTCATATATTTACATAATTTTTAGAAATTAAGTTGAGATGAGCATATGGTTTGAATAGACTTTGTATTAAATAGACGAAAAAAATCAACTTTTATCTGTAAACTTATTTATCAACATTCGCTATGAACTTTCAACTTTAAAAAAAATCTCGTATATCTTTACGAGTCATAAAACATATATACCGTACAAAGTTCATCAGCTTTTATTAAGTTAAGCGAATATTTTTGTTGAAATTTATGAATTTTAATAGTGTTATTTGATAATAATCTTTGTTAGATGAAAGTGTCCTGCATTAGTTATTAGTTAATTTAGGGAATGGTCATGGTTTATAATCTAAGAATACACTCTCCATTGGTATGAGGCCTTTTGAAGAAGCCCAAAGCAAAGCCATGAGAGTCGTGTTCGTCTAACTATCTTAATTTTGTCAAAAACTTATTTTATTGAAATTAGTAAATTTCCAACGAAATTAAAAATTTATAATAAAATTTAATAAAGTAATAAATTTAGGTATCTGTCATCTCGATAGGGTGGGCATCCTAGACCCGATATGGTTATTTCACACGTGGCAAACATTTATTTTTTTCTAATTGTTTTTTTCAATAATCTATTAAATAATATTTTTGTTAAAAAAAAAATTCTTTTTTTTCCAATTTTAGATAAAGAATAAATAGACAATTTTAGACAAAATTGTAAGCCTCACATTTGAAAATGATTGAAGCTTTTGAAAATTGTAATGTTTTTTTTATAATTAAAAAAAAAAGTGAGGAGACAAATATATGAAGATAATGATCTTGGTAATCTTGTGGGTCTTCAATAAAGTAATTTTAGGGGACATATGAAACTATTCCTATACCCTTTCATTCATGTTCTATTTTTAAGTTAGTTGAATAATTATTATCCATTCGAGAAAATGTGTTGAGCCACATGAGATCCCACATTTTTTTTATGACGTGGTCCGATTACAGACCTACTGTGAGATCTCACATTGATTGGAGAGAGGAACAAGTGTCAACGAGAAAGCTGAGCTTCGAAGGGGGTGGATTGTCAGATCCTATATCAATTGAAGAGAGAAACGACATTGATTGGAGAGGGGAACGGGTGCCAACGAAGATGCTAGACCCTGAAGGGAAAGTGGGTTGTGAGATCCTACCTTGGTTGGGGAGGAGAACGAAGCATTTAAGGGTGTTGAAATCTCTCCCTAATAGACACGCTTTAAAAACTTTAAGGGGGAAACCCTGAAAGAGAAAGTCTAAAGATAACAATATTTGGTAGTGATGGGTTGGGAGGAGAATGAAGCATTTAAGAGTGTGAAAACCTAATAAACACGCTTTAAAAACTTTAAGGGAAACCCTGAAAGAGAAAGTCTAAAGATAACAATATTTGGTAGTGATGGGTTGGGAGGAGAATGAAGCATTTAAGAGTGTGAAAACCTAATAAACACGCTTTAAAAACTTTAAGGGAAACCCTGAAAGAGAAAGTCTAAAGATAACAATATTTGGTAGTGATGGGTTGGGAGGAGAATGAAGCATTTAAGAGTGTGAAAACCTAATAAACACGCTTTAAAAACTTTAAGGGAAACCCTGAAAGAGAAAGTCTAAAGATAACAATATTTGGTAGTGATGGGTTGGGAGGAGAATGAAGCATTTAAGAGTGTGAAAACCTAATAAACACGCTTTAAAAACTTTAAGGGAAACCCTGAAAGAGAAAGTCTAAAGATAACAATATTTGGTAGTGATGGGTTGGGAGGAGAATGAAGCATTTAAGAGTGTGAAAACCTAATAAACACGCTTTAAAAACTTTAAGGGAAACCCTGAAAGAGAAAGTCTAAAGATAACAATATTTGGTAGTGATGGGTTGGGAGGAGAATGAAGCATTTAAGAGTGTGAAAATCTCTCCCTAGCATATGGGTTGGGGAGGAGAATGACGCATTTAAGGTCACCCAATATAGGGTTGTTTCAAGTAAAACACGTTTAATGTTGGAGTTCCTACGATTGAGTTATCAAGCAAGGAAGTGCATCTTGGAGTTCCTATGATTGAGTTACCAAATAAGTCTTTTTTAGTTATCATATCTTTAAGATCACTCTCATTCAAATGTGGTATCAATTTATGTGTGTACTCGTGTTTTGTTCAAGTGTCACACCGAGCAAAAAAATATAATAATAAGGAAAAAGATAAGTATCCAATCTTTATTCTTCATATTCTTTGAAAAATGTTGGCCTTAGAAGAGTCTTGAATGCATTGTTGGCCACGTGTTAGATGCGTAGTCTCATCAAATTTGGAATGAGAGGAATTTACCATTATCTCAATATTATTTTTTATTTTTATTTTTATTATTTTATTATTTTATTATTATATCCTTTTGCCTCAAAATCTTTAATTATTGCTGTATGCATTTATTTTACTAAATCCATTAAATACTTCTAGAATAAGCTATTTAACCTATCAAATAATAAACATCACAATTTTGGTGTAAAAATAAAAATAAATTAAATAAATCATAATTTATTAATTAATTCACAAATTGATTAAATACAAAATTGAAAAATTGTGTCTTTATTAGACATAAAATCCATAATTTCGTAAATTTTAATATAAATATTAAATAAGTCAAATATTTATTAAATACAACTTATTAAAAAAATTACTATCTGTGAATATATTAAAATATTTTTAAATTTAGTAATATTCAACATAAATTTATTATTTCATCTAAATCTAAAATAAAATTGGAGAATAAAAATTATTAAAAATTTTAATATTTTGTTTCAACTTTTTCACCGAAAGTAAAAATCATGAGGTAAATTTTGTTAGGCTGTCAAAAAAAAAAAAAATTACTCCAACTTTCAACTCAGTCATTTCCCATTTTACCCATTTATTATCATGATTATTCATCATGGAATCTTAGAGATTAAACAACTTTATATTTAACCTTTTCTTTTTGTTTTTTAAATATTAAAATATCATTTTAATTTATATCCTAATTTTAGTATCTTTATTTCAATATTCCTTATAATTTAGTTTAAATTAATTTTTATCTAATTCGACTAAAAAAAATAGAAGGTATGACCTAGACTCTGAGTTCAATATTTCTATAAAGATGCTGAAGCTCAAGATCAATATGACCTACTTGTGTATCAAGATGTTGCAGATCAGTATGGAGTCAATGATAAAGCTCCAATAACTCCGACCAAGCCATCGTGTGCTAAACGATTTACTCTTGATATCGACTTCATAATGAACGTATACACATTAAGAAGGAGAGTCAATCGTCAAATACTCGAGATCATAGACAGAATGTGAGGTCTCATATTGGTTGGGGAAGAGAACGAAACATTTCTTATAAGAGTGTGGAGACCTCTTCTTAACAAACACATTTTTTAATCATGAGGTTGATGGTGATATGTAATGGGTCAAAGCGGACAATATTTGTTATAACAGTGGGGACCCCACTCTTGTTATTGTTATTATTATTATTATTATTATTATTATTATTATTTGGATTGAAGTCTTTATTTATAATATTATTAAATGTCCATGAGACATGTTGGTTGAAATAATAAATGATCATTTAACACCCGACTTTAAAAATGAAAAAAATAAATAATTAATAATTAAAATTTATACAATACATTTGAGTTTTGTGTCAAATCGCAATGTAATATGTCGTATTTTAATTTGATATTAATTATATGAAAAGAAATTAGATTTTTAGTTTAAGGTTTGAATTTTTCTAGTAATGTTCGATTATTGACGTGTTAGACTTATAATTATGAATTTTTTATTTTATTTTATTTTTTCGTTGTCACGTCATTTCTTTCTTTTTTGTCGATCTGTTGTCATCGAGGACGAACGAGGCACGAGAGGAGAGATAAAAAGAAAGAAATAATTAAAATTCTAATATTACTTTTTTTATTTAAAAATAATAATTACGTTAAATTAAAGATAATAAACATTTTACTCGATGGATAAAGGTCACAAAAGGCACGTGAATATCACGTGAGTGAAACTTTCTTTTTTTACACGTGATGCATCCTTCGGCGCCAATTACTTTCTTTTTATTTTTTTATTTTATTATTCTTTTTTTTAATCATTAACCTTTCCCAATTTATTACTATTTCCATTTTAAATTTTCTATTTAATAAATCTTTAAATTTTAAATTTACTAACTATGTGCTATAATTGGAAGGAAAAATAAAAAATAAAAAAAAAACAAAATTGAAATTTCAAAATCTATTACTCAACGTATTATTGATTCTTTGCTTGGCATTATCTCGTGATCGATCGTGGATAGGTTAGCTTGACTGGGCTTCGTGTTAAAAGTTGGAAGTGATCTGAGCATTTGTTTTTTTCCATATAGACTTATGCCCTGACACGTGTTCTGCAGTGGTTAAGTTGCATAGAAAGTTGTGATTCGACTCATAATATAATACCCGACTTTTCATATTTTCAATAATATAAAACAAAAACAATTTGATTTAATATGGAATTTATCTCTTTTTTTTACTATGAAAATGTCTAAAATAATATTAATAAAAATAAAAAAAAAATCTTTTTTTAAGTAATGATTAAATTGGATAAGGAGAGGCTAAAAAAGGAAACCAATATTTTATAAGTTATTAAAAAAATAATAATAATCATTGAAAAACTGAGCAATAAACAAATATTTTGTTTTTGTTTTTGATAAAAACCAATAAATTGAATTTTTTTTATTTGTTATTTTATCCATTTCCTTATTGGCCACTGTGGTAGGGTGTATCATATGGAGATGGAGCGTCACACACCTGAGAATTACGTTTAAAATACTTAAAATACAGTTAACGAACAACTACCAACTCAAGCTTGATTAACTTCCAAAACAACGAATTTACGAAAATACCCTCCATACATGAAATAACTCAAATACTTTATTTATAAATTTTTAAAAAACCCAATTAAATTACAATTAAGAAATCAAAATGATGTGATTATTTATTTTTAAAGGGTAAATATTTTATTCTGAAAACGAATATTATTAGTTTGGAATAATTAAAACAATCATTGGATATTCATTTTATTATGGTATTTTCCTATATATGTCTACAAATAATAATGATTTTTTTAAAAAAAAATAAAAAAAATATAGCCATAGTTGAAAAATGCATGCCTTCTCATCAACTATGAAACTGCAAACGAAATATTTTTTATAATGGTATAGAAACTTAAGGGAACACCCGAAAAGTCCAACGAAGACAGTATTAGTGCGAGGACGCTAAGCCGGGATGAATTGTGAGATCCCATATTAGTTGAGGGAGAACGAAACATTATCTCTCCCAGAGGCGTTTTTTTAAGAGAATAGATTATCTGTCTTAACCTATTTTGACACCAAGAAATGCAGTAAGTTATTTCTAGAAAAAAAAAAATATGAATTTTTTTTAAGAGTTGAAAATTGAATTTCATACCTATAATTATATATCAGGGACTCTAACAAGGTTGTTCAATGAAAAAAAAAATAAGAATAAAAAAAGGATAGTGTTCTAGATTTATCACAGTTATAGAAAATTTCAATATTTGATTCAACTCAAAGGTTGAGATTGTATGTACCATTTATGATCTTATAACTAGGAAAAGCACAACGGTGAAAACTCAAAAAAGATAACATCTTGCTAGTGCGAGCTCGAAGAGGGGTGGATTGTCGGATCTTACATCGATAGAGAATGAGAAAAAAATATTGAAAATCTCTCCCTAGCATATCCGTTTAAAAAAACAAACATTATTATGCAAAGACATTGTATTACTTGATGGGGTTGACTATTCACAGGAGAAATGGAAAAAAAATCCATGGTCTAAAAGGAAATGAAGATGGGAAAGTTTGATGCTTTAAATGGAAGAGAGGAATTACGGTTTTTTCTTAAAAAATTTGCGTATTTGGAGATGTTTATCTATGGGGAAGGCCACTAAGCCGGTGCCCTGAAAAAGCAATATTGATCTCTTGCATATTCCCTGGTCCGTGACGTTATATGTGAGCTGCTGGGGCTGCACCTGCTCTTCATATCCTTCGCTCTCTCTCTCTCTCTCTCTCTCTCTCTCTCACTCCTCTCTAGCGGGTCTGGGAAGAACGAGGGCTCTGTTTCACAAGACCAGACCCATTGGCTCTCTCTGCAAAGCTTGTAATGTTGTTTTCATAGCCTTATTTTTCTTTGTTTTTTGTGGGGTTTTTGTTCTTGTTGTTTGCATGAACGAGTTGGGATTTTAGTGTTTTGCTCTGTTTTTTCCCCTTTGTTTGTCTTGGATTCACCCAAATGAGTGAAGAATCATAAACCCTTTTGTTTTCTTTCTGTTTAATCGATGATTTTCTTGCATGTTCTTCCCTGTTTTGTGGAGATCTTCTCCATTCTTATGGAAAATCCTTTCCTCACCTCTAAAAAATGAATGGTTTCAATGTTAGATCTCTTTATGTACTATCAGCTACTCAACCAGTCATGTCTGTTTAGCTTAGATCAATGGCTGATTACATGATCCTGACAGTTTCAATGGACAACATGTTTTCCCTGTCGGATCTTCATGTTCTTTATACTTGTTAAGATAGAACAAGCAATGATGAGTTGTGATTTGAAGTGTTTTGGGTTATGCAGAAGTTGCAGAGAGTTCATTTGGAGCTGAAAAGCGGCGATTCGAGAAACGATGCGCTACGAGCTATGGTTTGCACTGCTAGTGATTTACAGGGGTGGAAGGATTTTCCTAAGGGCCTTAGAGTTCTTCTCCTTGATGGAGATAGCAGTTCTTCAGCTGAGATAAGAACAAAGCTTGAGGAAATGGAGTATGTTGGTGAGACATTGCTTGCCTTCATCCTTGTTCTTCGCTAAAAATCTTTCCCCATTTGGAATTTTTGCCTAACTTATCAATTGACTTGCTTGATTTAGTGTTTTTATGTCTTGGTCCCCATTTCCACTACGCTTTCTTCCTCCTTTTTTTGCTCTTTCTCTCTTTTCGCTCTTTCGGGTTCGGTTAATTTGGTTGTTTTCGATGTTGCTTAGTGTATAATGGTAGAAAACATTCATAGATCAATCTTGGTTTTAGAAGAGAAACGTTACCAATCGAGTAATTCATGTCGAAACTATTGTGTTAAGTACTAATGTAACCCGCCCAAGCCCACCGCTAGCAAGTATTGTCCTCTTTGAGCTTATCCTTTTGGGTTTCCCTCAAGGTTTTTAAAATGTGTCTGTTAGGGAGAAGTTTTCACAGCCTTATGAAAAATGTTTCTCATTCTTCTTCCCATCTGTTGTGGGATCTCGCAATCCACCCATCTTCAGGGCTCAGCATCCTCACTTGCATTCGTTCCCCTCTCCAACCTATCCTGAGATCCCACATCGGTTGGGGAGGAGAATGAAACATTTTTTATAAGGTTGTGGAAACCTCTCCCTGGCAGACACGTTTAAAAACCTTGAGAGGAAGCCCAAAGAGGACCATCTGCTAGCAATGGGCTCGGGCTGTTACAAGTAAATTCCACATTGGAAAATATACTCAAAAGAATTAGCTGCTCTAATTGTACAGCCATTTTTTGAGCTGTGAAGAGAGGTCTTCTCATTTAAATGTTTTTGTGCATATATCTGAAGACTTAAACACATATTCATTACAGTTGTGACTTACTGCAATGAGAATGATGCATTGTCAGCCATTTCGAGCAAGCCCGATACCTTTCATGTCGCCATTGTGGAGGTAATGGTCGACAACTGATCTAAATACCTTAAGTTCATTCTATTATCGCTGGAAGATGTGTCGAGCAGGTGGATCACCGTGGCATATTTATGAAACTTCTTTAGTTGATCAGGTCGTAGTTACTTTTCTAATGGCACGATGTTGCATTTGGTTAGGTAACGACGAGCAGTCACGATGGGAATTTTAAGTTTCTTGAAGCTGCCAAGGACTTGCCTACCATTAGTATGTTCAGGAGACCCAATCTTGTTATTTTTATTAGGACTAAACTATGTTCGTTGTGTACGATTTCGTGGCTTCTAATGTGAAAGTTTCGTTTTGAACAGTGATTTCGAATATCCATTGCCTAAGCACGATGATGAAGTGCATAGCGGTAGTTTTACTCGACCTTTTTAAGTGTTTCTGGCTTTTTACTTAAATTTAAACTTGATATCGAATGTTTGTGATGGACTGTTTTCAGCTAGGTGCGATTGAGTTCCTTCAGAAACCGCTGTCAGAGGACAAACTGAGGAATATTTGGCAACATGTTGTTCATAAGGTCAGTTTAAACTATCTTCAAAACCATTATCAGTAGTGAAGAATGCTTTAAGCTTCTAGTTTTTCTGATCCGTTAATCCTAAGCAGGCGTTCAATGCAGGCGGTAGCGCCGTTCCCAGTTCTTTAAAGCCTATCAAAGAATCCGTTGCCTCCATTCTGCACCTAGAATCAGAAAACAGTGAAAACGATAATCCAGTCCCGAAAGAGTTAGAAATATCGAGCAGTGATGATGACAATGATCGTGAACTACTAGAAGGAAGTGATAAGTATCCAGCTCCTTCAACTCCTCAGCAGAAGCACGGTATGCGGCTGGTGGACGATGGCGACTGCCAGGATCAATTGAACTGCTTGCTCGAAAAAGAGTGCGCGGAGCAAGACGGGGAATCTAAATCTGTCGAAACTACTTGTATCAATTCGCTTGGTGAAGGCATTTCCCAAGTGGAGAACACTCAGTTACCTGACAAAGAAGGAATAAAAGAGGAAGAGAACTCTGCTGATGGCTGTGGGGCTGCGAGTAACGATGATCACGAGATACATGATCAAGACATCATTAGCAGTTCCGAAGAAAACAAGAGCAAAGCATGTGGTCTTGGTAATTCGAGTGGGACGAAAGTTAGTAGGAAGAAGATGAAGGTATTTACCCTCGAACTTAGATGTATATATTCTTTATTTGAATCTCCTTGGAAAGTTCTTTGGACTTCATGTTGTTTGTCTTGCGATCAGGTAGACTGGACACCCGAACTGCACCGAAAGTTCGTACAGGCAGTTGAACAACTCGGAGTGAATCAAGCAATTCCTTCTCGAATTCTCGAGCTGATGAAAGTTGAAGGCTTGACAAGGCATAATGTAGCAAGTCATCTTCAGGTTAGCATCAAACTTGCTCTCGCAGTTTCCATTTATACTCTTGGTTTACGTCTCCCTTTGTGCAAAGACCTCTTTACTACTTGTGTAACAACCCAAACCCACCGCTAGCAAATACTGTCCACTTTGGCCTGTTATGTATCGTCGTCAGCCTCACGGTTTTAAAATGCGTCTGTCAGTGGAGGTTTCCATACTCTTATAAGGAATGCTCTGTTCCCCTCTCCAGCCGATGTGGGATCTCACAATCCACACCTCCCTTGGAGGCACAGCGTCCTCACTGACACCACGTTCCATGTCTGGCTCTGATATCATTTATAACAGGCAAAAGCGGACAATATCTGCTAGTGATGACCTTGGGTTGTTACTACTTAAAGTTTAAGTTTTTTGCAGAGAGTTCTTGAAATAATGTAGAACTTGGCTCCCGATATTTATTGTTTGTTCTCAAGCAGAAGTATCGGATGCACAAGAGACATATCTTGCCAAAACAAGACGACTCGAGTTGGTCTCATTCAAAGGATCCAATGAGGAAGAACTGCTATCCACAGAGACCTGTGATGGCCTTCCCTCCTCCTTATCATTCAAATCATGTAATGCCAGTGGCTCCGATCTACCCGCCGTGGGGTCATATGGCATGCCCCTCGCCCAGTGTCCAAATGTGGGTGTCGCCCGGTTATCCGTCCTGGCAACCACAAGAAATTTGGCCATGGAAGTCATATCCTGGGGTAATATTCCTACTACAAAAAACTAGCACACGTGATCAGAAGTACTTTTGTAGGAATTTAAGCAATTTATAGTTAGCTTCTAAACATTTGATTATGCTTTTAGATGTATGCTGATGCATGGGGTTGCCCTGTGACACCACCTCCTCATAGCCCTCTCCCTTCTCATCCTCCTCAAGTGGGTATACATTTATTTTCATATCCAACAAACATGTGCCTGTTGATTATTAGATTCATCTGATAAGCTCATGTTTTCCACATTCTTCCTGGAATCAGCAGCCTATTTTCAGATTTGAAAATGCAGACGCACATGATAAAAGCTATGGCATTGCGTTCAATCCGATGGAACTTCAACTGGTAATACAGCATTGTTCTTATTCATCTCTTTGCACTTTTTTTTTCAAGACTTTTGTCTCTACTGTTCTCTCGTGAATCATTTGTCCCGATTACGTTTATGTGAACACAATTCAACGAGAGGTTGATTCCCAAGAATCCTGTAAAAAGACATCAATACGAGAGGCAAAAACGAAATATCAGAGAAACTTTGTTTTTGTTGATATAGGCTGATGAAGAAATTGACAAAGTGGTGATAGAGGCAATCAGTAAGCCATGGTTACCATTGCCATTGGGGCTAAAGCCACCTTCAACAGAAAGTGTACTGTCTGAGCTCTCAAGACAAGGCATCTCAACCGTCCCTTCTCAAATCAACGGCTCTAAACTACTCCAATAACAGTCTTTCAAAAGCTCATTTGGGCCCTTCCACTGTCTGAGCTGATTTGGACCATCTGATTTTCATCATCTGCAATAAAAAAAAGAAAAAAGAAAAAAGAGAGGGAAGGGACAAGTGGAGCCCAAAATCAAGATTGGCACGTGCAGGGTCGGGTGGGGGTGTCCCTGAAATGTGGGGCTGTGATCCACTGTTTCATCAGTCCATTTTGCAATGGACGACTGAGGAAGAGCCACGAAGGTGAGTTTGAGAACACAAGTTTGAGGTGTGGCTGTGAGGATAGCAGAAAAAGGAGGGGCGTGGTGGGTTGGTGAGTGTTGGAGTAGTGGAGGATGAAATAATTGAATTCATTAGATTTTTTTAGAGAGAGATAGAGAGGGAGAGAAGATGAGATGATGATGGTGATGTGTTCTTTTCTGATGGGACCATAATTTGAGACTTTCTTCAATAATGTAAAATGACTATGAACTTTTGGTGCCATATTGTTTGTTTCCTTTAGGATAATAAAGTTTTGATAGGAACTGTTTTGTTTTGCTTGTCCAAATTTTTTGTTGGCCACAAAGAAAAGTTGAACATCAACTGTCATGAACTGAATGATTCAGGAATGGGATGAAGATGATAGAGAGGAGGATTCAACTCGTTTAGACATGTTTTTTCTTACTAAAATGTTAGAAATTTAAAATTTTCATTTCACTACTCGTGTTCAAATTGAGCAAAGTACTTTTTGCTTCTAAGTTTTTCTTTAAGCAAAAAGCTTAGCAACTTCCTCAAGCAATTATTCAACTCTTTAGCTTGATTTGTCTTGTTTTTGTTTGAGTTTCTTGTTTTAATTGATAGGTTAAACTTTTCTCTGTGCGTTGTAGGTAATGAATTGACGTATTTTTTACAAGAGAAATTATTTTTGCCAAACCTATTGTGATATCCCATATCGGTTGGAGAGAGAAACAAAACATTTTTTTATAAGGGTGTGAAAACCTATCCCTAGCAGACACGTTTAAAAACCTTGAGGGAAAGTCCAAATCGGATAATATCTGTTAACGATGGGTTTGAGTTGTTACAAATAGTATCAGAGGCATACACCAGCAGTGTACCAGTAGGATACTGAGCCTCGAAAGAGAGTGGACACCAGGCCGTGTGTTAGCGAGGATGCTGAGTCCCAAAGGGGGGGTGGATTGTGAGATACTACATCGGTTGAAGAGAAGAACGAAATATTTTTTATAAGGGCGTGGAAATCTCTCCCTAGCAAACACATTTTAAAACCTTAAGAGAAAGCCCAAAAAGGACAATATCTGCTAGTGGTGGGCTTGAGCTGTTACAAATAGTATTAGAGGCAGACACCGGCCAGTGTGCCAGCGAGGATGCTAAGCTCCGAAAGGCGGTGGACACCAAACCATGTGCTAACGAGGAGGCTGAGCCCCAAAGGAGGGTGGATTGTGAGATCCCACATCGATTGGAGAGAGGGGAACTAAGCATTCTTTATAAGGGTGTGAAAACCTCTCCCTAGTAGACAAGTTTTAAAACTTTGAGGGAAAATCTGGAAGGAAAGGTCCAAAAAAGATAATATCTTCTACCAATAAACTTGGACTATTACAAATGTAAGTAATAAATTGGAACTTGGCCATATAAATTGGAACTTAGGCAATTGCCATTAGGCACATGAAAACTACCAATCAAATGACTAACTCTGTGTTTGAACTAATGGTAATAAGGCTCCAAAACTGTACTTGATGGAAAATGTTTATAACAGAGCATTTATGAAACGTTAACATGATTGTCCCACTTTGTTTAAGAGAAACTCCAACTCTAATATGAAAGAGTCCTTCTAACTCGAGTAACTCTAGGTAGGTAGAAGTACAAAAGGATGTAAACAAGATGCAAAGAATACAACACGAGAGAAGCTTTAAAGCACCACAACAGGGGAAGTAAATGTGAACAAAATTTAGAGCCCTTTTGGTAATAACTTATGAATCATCAATATGCATCTCAGTTTCTTACATGTACTTTGATCACTTCAACATTCTTGACTAATTACTTGAGCAGATGAAACTAAATATCTTCCCTACCATCCCTGTGATCGATCTCAGTTTTTCGAGCTTGAACATAATTTTACAAGCTCTCTATTTTACCAACAACACTAGCTTACACGTGGATAGAATTCTAAAAACAAAAAGTACCTTTTGAGAAGCTGCTAAAAATCTAGCATTTATTCATCACTGGAAGTGCTGTTGTGTGGGCTGCTTACAACCCAGTACTGTTTAACAGCAACCATTATCTTCTCTGGCACAAGAGGCCCATCCTCGTGATCCATCAATTTCACATCCCATCTCATACCGGCAGCTATTTTCTTCACCTTATTCAGGACATCGACCCCATCTCGGAGGATGACGATTCCCTCTGGCCTCAAAATACGGTCCATCTCTAAAAGGATGTCCTCGAGATTGCACCTATTTATAGTTTCAGAGGTGAAGGACAGCCAATCAGAGGGTGTTGTATAAGATGGATTAAGATATACTTAGCCACTTTAGTTTAATATCAATACACTTCTTCACTTGTGGGCTCGAAAAGTAACGTGAGATCCAACAAATAAATAAACAGTATCGATTGAGAAGGAATGGCACCATAGTGGTTTGAACACCAGACTTTATACTCCATGGTTATCATGGTTGGTTCTAAAAGCTAAAACTTATAGATCTATCTAAGTGGCTCGGGAGTGGAGGATAGAGAATAGTATTTATAATGGTTCAAGCTCACCGCTAGCAGATATTGTCTTCTTTGGGCTTTCTCTTTCAGGTTTCCCCTCAAGGTTTTCAAAACGTGTCTGTTAGGGAGAGGTTTCCACACTCTTATAAAGCATGCTTCGTTCCCCTCCCCAACCGATGTGGGATCTCACAATCCACCCCATTTCGGGGCCCAACATCCTCACTAGCACTCGTTCCTCTCTCCAATCGATGTGGGATCTCACAATCCACCCTCCTTCAGGACTCAGCATTCTCGCTAACAAACCGCTTGGTGTTTGGCTCTGATACCATTTGTGGGGTGATGTGCCAGCGAGGAGGCTGAGCCCCAAAGGTGGGTGAATACGAAGTGGTGTGCCAGCAAGGACGTTAGGCCCTGAAAAGGGGTGGATTGGGTGTCCCACATCAATTGGAGAAGGGAATGAGTGCCAACGAGGACGCTAGGCCCCGAAGGAGGGTGAATTGTGAGATCCCACATCGGTTGGGGAGGAGAACGAAGCATTCTTCATAAGGGTGTGGAAACCTCTCCCTAGTATACACATTTTAAAAACCTTGAGGGGAAGCCCAAAGAGGTCAATATGTGCTAACAGTGGACTTGGGCCGTTAAGGCATTTTTTCCTTCCCAAGCAATAGAGATATAAGGAAGAAGAACTTTTAGTGCCTAATGGTTTTTCATTATAAAGAGGAAGCCTTTCTTTGTACATGAATCATTTTGATAGGTGAGCCTGTTCTGTTTATTGACTACACTCTACTCTAATAAGCCTGTTCTTTTTCTCAACAAAGTTGAAGTGTAATTGTTGATGAAGAAGAAGATTAAAATACTTACGTGTTCTCATACAGGTTGAATACATCATTCCCATGAATGAAGTCGTACGTCCTCGGGTAAGTAGAGAAGCCCTCACACCTTGACAAAAGAAAAGCTCAAATTGAGACTAAAGTGACAGAAATTTAAATTCAATCAAATGGCTTTAACTACAAAAGGAAAAACAGAGGAACGTACCAATCATGATACATGCCAACAAGACCTCTCTCGTAAATGGCTCCGAGAGTGTTCTTGACAATTGTAGGCACAACATTCATCACCCAAGAATTTTTCGAGTGAACCGCAGCTGCAAATCCCCCAAGGTTTGCATTCATATCCATCACATTCCTATATCTTGGGCTGCCAATCAATTTATTTATCTTCTTGTAAACATTAACATGCTTTCGCCAAATTTTGTTATCCTCTTCAAAAGATTCAACTGTAACCTCTGGAATTAGACCGTTCAATATTCGGGGAGGTACAGCAAAAAGCCTTGCTGGGAACTTTTTCAATTTCCCTCCTGCTACTTCTCCATCACTTGTTACCTCAGGAAAAGGGGTGATGCATGTTTCCATTTTCTGGTACCTGGACATAGAACACAAGAAGAGGAGAGATGTAAAAATGAGGGTCACAATTAGAAAATTATACATACCCAAGTATAGAATTAAAAATACAGAATTAGATCGAGTTGGACTCGATGCTGAACGTAGCTATTTCCCAAATATTGTCAATCTCCAATCAAATTGATCATTTCTAAACATAAAAAGACACTGTTCTCCAAAAGGAGATAGTCGTAACTTTTCAAATTGAACATGAAATAAGATTAACTTTTGTGACCATCCCCTATGCCATCCACAGACCAGATAGTATTTGGTCGATCCTGGGTCACCTCGAAGTTATTAGACTAACTCGATATGCCAAAGTTGAAGCTTAGATGCCAAATAATGAAAAAACCACAATACTTTGCTTGCTTCCTAAGTGATTTATTTAGCCTTTAGCAGTAAGATATATCGAACAATATGTATAAGATCAGAGAGTGTTTCCGATGCAACTCACCAGACATCTTCTACATCATTTGCTTCACATATTTTTGCAGTCTTCTTCCTTTTGCAGGATTTGTCATTGTCCTTTTTCCTCCAGATCGCAATATCTCCCTTCTCGTATTTTTTCTCCCAACAAAGCTGCTCGGCTAACTCTTCGATTTTCTTCTGCTCTGCATTTAGGTCCTTTTTAGAACGCTTCCATGTCTGATAATAGGTCTTCCAGTTGATTGGAGGACCAGATAGGATCCAATAGCCACCAGGTCTGAGGACTCTGTCGACTTCCATCAGATACATACCATCTGTGTGCACAAGTTCATGGCTTAGAGACGAATCGATACTTCGATAATGTAAAATAAAAAAATATCAGTAAAAATGGTGTTGGATATTAGGATCTTGGAATCAAAATACAATTATAGCTACATGAAGTTCTCTTAATTTGACGTTAGGTACCATTTGATGTCACCCAAATGAGGCTTAAAACTTTGAGTTCTTATTAAAGAAATTAGAGAAACAGATAGGAATACGCATAAAATTTTAAACAAGATATCATGGAATTTTATCGCTTGAGAGACTAACCATTTGCAGTCCATGGTATAAGGCATCTTGAACACTGTGCCATATCGAAGGCTCTAGATGGATATGGAAGGCGTATACTACCCAACACGCCAATAATAGCAGGTACACCACGCTCCAGTGCGAACTGTATCTGTGCTTCGTGATTGTCTCTTGGTGCAAACGACATGGCCAATACATTTCTCTTGAACAAATATGCACCCCAGCTAGCAACCTGTATCGAATTTGGTGTAATTAGGGTGACAATAGATTATTTAAAAACTATGATCTGAAAAATTCAGCAGCAGTTCAAAGATTAAAAAATGGAATGCTATGGAACAATGTAAAGAAGTCATTAGACATTTATAGAGTATTGCACAAGTATTCAAATGTAGCGAAGGAAGTTAGTAAAATCCCCTTGTACTCAACCATGCTAATGACACTTTCATGAAGGAAGATAGTTCGTTAGTTTTCGTCGGTAACATACCCCACAACCAGTATCCAGAGCTGTTCTAATGGAACCATCTGCAATTGGAATAACTGATGCTAGTTCATCGATATATGCATCGGCTCCTTGAGGAAACATTGTCCCACCACCAGGAAATTTAAATACATTGCCCTGAAACTCTACCCAATGCTGATTTGCCTTCTCAACTGTCAGGCTCTTATATGGAACATTGGCGTAATGAACATAATCACGGCCTTTAGGCCACGGAAATGGAGTCATATAACCTTTGGGAGCTGGAATGAGGCAGTGCAACTTTTCATCTACTGGAGGGCAATGCCTTTCCCTGTATATCATATTTTCCCTAGGGAATCTCATAGCTCGGTCTTGTTCCTGGCAAGGTGTATAATCTTTGTACTTTATGTCACATGGTTTGAACACCTTTTTTTTTGGTTCAGAAGATTCGATAATCTCAATACTGTGATGAGTCTCGAAGTTCAAGTCTTTAACAACGTTGCAATTTGATAGCCTTGTAATTTCCATTGCTATGCTATCTCCTTTCCCAAATCCACTTCTCTGCCATGCTCCCAAAATGTAAAAGAAAAGGCATAGACCAATCACGGCAAATAGAGGTATCGAACCTCGGTTTTTGTTCCCTGGAAAATTATGCTTTGATCCCATTATCTAAATGTGGCAAATCTTTTGAATCTGCAACAATTTGTCAAACGGTTAGAAGCATGGACTTGGACTAGATGCCATGGTCAAGCAATCAACAATCATAATTCAAATGTAAAATTTTCACTTCATTAAAGCAACCGCCTAAGCCCACCGCTAGCAAATATTGTCCGCCTTGGCCCGTTACGTATCGTCTTCAGCCTCATAGTTTTAAAACGCGTCTACTAGAGAGAGGTTTCCACACCTTTATAAGAAATGTTTCGTTCACCTCTCCAACCGATGTGGGATCTTACAATCCACACCCCTCGGGGCCTATCGTCCTTGCTGGCACACCGCACAGTGTCTAGCTTTGATACCATTTGTAACACCCCAAGCCCACTGCTAGCAGATATTGTCCGCTTTGACCCATTACTTATCGCTGTCAGCCTCATGGTTTTAAAACACATCTACTAGGGAGAGGTTTCCGCACCCTTATAAGAAATGCTTTGTTCTCCACTCCTCACAGGCATTCCAAGGTTATAACTTACACTTATCAGACCATAACTCAAGAATCATCAAAAATCCAGAAATGAGAGGTGAAAGGAATTACGAAACTACGACACAAAAACAGAATGCCATCGTCTACAAGTTGGACACTGAAATAAGTAAAACTGAAAACCACCAATGAAGCTACCAACCATGACTGCATTCATTTACATATTCATTCATACAGATTCACTTTTCCCTTCGACTTATTTTTACTTCTGTCATAATCTCAAGTAAGAAAAAGATTCAAGAAAACTCAAACCAACTTTGAAAAAATCAGATCGAACAAGATTTTGTTCAACAGTACAAATCTGACAGCACCGGTCGAAATTTATACTCCCATCACTTTCATCACAGTACAATGGCTACGTAGAATCAAATCCATTTAACCAAAGATCGTCAGAATGGGGAAAAATACAAATCCAGTAAGAAATCTGTAAAATGAAGCAGAAAATACGATGCTCAAACGATTGCATCGGGAGGAATTAAAGAAATACAAGGCAGTAACTAGGATCTATGGATCAATGAACTTGAACTTGCCAAAGTGCTAAGGATCTAGAAACTTCACAATCAAATGAAAATTACTTCAAAATGGTACCTCCGGCAACACTCCGGCGAGATTTCAGATTTGCTCCCACTGAGCTGAAGAGAGAGAGTTTGCGCTCGACAGTGGGATTGTAGGATCAGTGAGAGCGATGCATTAAAATATGAAACGAAAATAAAACTTTACAGCTACGAAGAAATGGTGGATTGAAATCTGAATCGAGAAATACCAATCCCAATCCACCGACAGGACTTTCTTGTCGAGATCTATTGATTAGGCGAGAACTGAAAAATTAAAACTCGTGTTATTAATTTTAATTACAAAATAGTATTTAATCAATTTGTTATATGTTCTATACATTTTATTTACTTAGCTTGTTCCGATTTTTTCTAACTTTCGTCGCTTTTTTTCTTTATAATTATTAATTATAGTTAATGATCGGTAAAATATTGAAATGTAAATTTAGGTTTTAGTATCCATCCGGGAGTGGAAAGAAAATTCTCCCATTTAGCTAAAGAGGGATCCCCCATCTCAACCCCGCCCAAATTTCTACCCTCGTCCCACCAAGCCACTGTCTATGTGTCCCTTAACAAAGCCACTGTCTGTGAATTCCCGATTCATTCTTCACAGCCACACAATCAGAGTCTTGGTCTTCTCCCACTATTTGGAAACTTACGGTTTCATGTTTTATTTCACTTTTTGATGGGGTTTTTTCACCTTTCCCTCACTGTAGTGCTTCACTATCGATCACCTAGGAGTATTTAGCCTTTACAAGTTGGTCCTTGTTGATTCACATGGGATTCCACATGCCTCATGCTACACGGGTCAGAGCATAAGCTAGTGATGTTTTTGGCTACTGGACTCTCGCTATCTAAGGTGCAGCACTCCCCTGCTTTGCCTAGCAACAATACATATGTATATGTATATCAAAGCTAAGATGGAAAAAACTTGTAGTCTGACTGTCACAAAAATAAATGAGAAATTTTGCAAATATAAAAATTGAAATTGGAGACAGATACGGGGATGGAGAAGACTTTCCTATCCCCTTCCCACCTATGAATTCACATACCTATGCCATACTATGTTGAATATTTACACCCGATTTATTATAGAACTAAATAAATAAATAAATGTCGGAATATATTTAAGAATATGTATTTATTTATACCATTTATTGGGTTATAACTAAATTCAATTGAATTTAGACGTGTATTTATTTATTTTATTATTTGCTAATTCTTTTTTTTAAAATTTGTAGAATTTAATTATTAGAAGAGAAAAAAAAAAAGCTAATGAACGTATAAGGAATCGGACACATCAGAGTGGCTTTCTATTGGCCTATTGTAGCCAGCATTTATTACGTCATAAATATGGTAACATGCTTATTTTCAAATAAATATTTATGTGGGAATGGAAATCTTTAATAATAATAATAATAACGACAACGACCACAATTATCTATTACTATAAAATAATCGGTCGTAAATTAATTTGTAGGTCAATTGATTTCGTGTTATAGTTAGGAGTGTCAACGATTCAAATAACTGATCAACCCAACATAATTTAATTTGTATGATATGAGTTGGATAATCAACTGTTTTTTCGTGTTGTAAAAAAGTTGAACAATGAAAATAGATGACGAGTGCTTAATCGAATTGATCGGGTCATGTAGGAACAACGTTCAAGTCTATCGATCGGTTAGGACACCATAGCTGCATACGTCACTACACTTACACTTGACACTCATCTCGTCATGACATTCTCATGAATTCTCAAAATTCCAGTCGCTCCAATCTCGCAAGAGTATAGAACCCATAGTTGTCTCCACGATGCTAGGAAATCAGAATACGAGAGCTCTCATATTAGGAAAGACTTACTACTTAGATGCTTTGAATAGTTATGTCGCTTTGCACTTGGCTGCCCGCGGGCATGATAATTGATACATCAAAGGTGCATCCTTCTCATACTAGGAATTGAGTTTAAGACGGTTTTAATTTTCGTTTTTACCTTAATTATTATTGAAATTATTTGCACAACAATAATAATATTTATAAAAAGAAATATTTTCAAATTTTCAGGTGTGAATGACCAAATTTAAGATTTTTTTTTTCAAAAAATATATAAACTAAAACTGCTAAAATGATATTAGGGAATCTACCGATATTTTTCCCAGAAAAAAAGAACATATATTCACATTCATCCCAATCCACATTCTTCGACGTCTTGCAATCGGCTTATTTCGTGTTCGATAAAAAAAAAAAATCGTGGGCTGAGACGCCGCGCCGGTGATCGGAATCGAATTGCGAGTCGGGGAAACGAGGAATTTTCTTCGCGAATCCCCCCATCAAAAGGTACCTGATCGTCGGAATTTCTTTGCTTCGTAATCTACTTTTCTGAGAGAATTCGGTAATGTATCCGTCTGCCAACGCGCTTGATTTTACTGTTACGGAACGTTGGTGCTGAAATTTGGATAGTTTCGCTCACACTGCATGAAATTACTTGCGTTTGTGAGAAAAGAGGGTTGAGATTGAGAATCTTTCACTCCTTGCGATTGAGAAGTATCAGGAATTGTTCTGATGGGAGGAGTTATTTCGATTTTTCTTTGTTCACGAAGCAGTTTAGATTTCTAAGAATATCAGTCTCTTATTTACTTTACTTTTATTTAAGAAGGCTAGCAATTCAGTTATGAATGTTCATAGATCACATTTATATTCACCATTTTGGTTTGGTGATTGGCATTCAATCTGAAGTTGGAAAATGGTGAAAATTATCCCATTATTGACTCAAATGTGCTTATGGGTGTTTGAGTAACAATATAACTCAATGAAGAATCCTACAGGAGCTCTTTTGTATAAGATAGAGGAGTTTTTGAATTGAATTCTTTTGGGAGGAGTTCCTTCAATTTTCATTGTTCACGAATCATTTTAGATTTCTAAGAATATTGATATGTTCTTTCATTTGTTGTTATTTAAGAAAAGGCAAGTTATTCAGCTGCAAATGTTCATAAACCATATTTATATTCACTAGATTGGTTTGGTGATTTTGGCATTCGATTTGAAGCTGGAAAATTTGGCTTGTTGGTTGTCAATGTCATAATTTTCCCATCGTTGAGTTCCTTCCGCTAGTTTTATTATGTCCTTGTGACTTCGGGTACCTTTTGATGGGGGCCGATTTTCGAATGCTACATTTCGAAAATGCTAAAGTCACAAGGTACCCAAATTGCCAAAATCTTCATGGGGTACCCCCATCAAAAGGTACCCAAAATTCAAAAATGCTACAAAAGGTACCCAAATTCGGCCCCCCCATGAAGAATTACTCAAAAGTACCAATTTAAATGTAAAACTGATTCGTCTATTGTGATCAACTTGTTCGTTCTCACTTTTTCTCCTGTGGATTTCTCATGTGGTTCTATTCTGTAGCCTTTGTCCTCAGTCAGGTGAATCCAACGAATGGCGGACTTGCCGGGTTCTTTGCAAGCCTGTTTGAGTATGGGGAAGGTGGCATTCTTAGCAATTTTGGTTTCCGGAGGAATTGTGTTGCAGATATTGGTAAGTAAAATTCTTTTTTGAAACTTTTGATTCATTGAACAATATCTTTAAAATTTTTGGGTTTAGAACACATTTTTGATATCTCGTTTATTATCTGCTATGGCAGGCATGTGCCTTGTACAATAATTGGTGGCCAATGCTAAGTGGTATATGACTAAAATTTCTCCTGGACCCTCTTTTAGTGCTTTTTACACCATGAAGTCTCTCTGCGGCTAAGTTTTATTTTTTATTTTTTATTTTATATATATATATATATATATATTTTATTTGCTGGACTTACTATACCGATTTCTTTTCCGCGAGTATGATTTTCCATCCACTAAACTTCTGTTTAAATACAGAATCTCTTAGTAATGGCTAGATAGAAGTGTTTTTCATCTCCACCATGCTCCACTTGAAACTTTATTTCTAGCATTTTTACTCGACATGACTCGTATAATGAAGAGTAAGGGTTTTCAATTGTTCATGTACGACCAGCCCCTCATCGAGAGATGTCGGTTGGAGGGTTGAGTGGTAACCAAAGGACAATTCGTTTTATTTCCTGTTTCTCTTTTTAATCACAAACCGATTTCCTATTTTTCTTCTAAAACGTTGGCAAGTTACAATCAAAATGATCATACCTTTTGATTGCTGCTTGTCACCACAATTTTTGTAGTGGTCATACCGATGTTGGGCATCTCTGTTTGATGAGGTTTACAATTTTTATGTGCATTTTATTATGGGACTTATTGTTCGATATTCTAATAAAGCTTGCAGAGCTTGTAGCTGTTCATGTAGTGTGTAATGACTGTGGCTTTCGAATCTGACATCCCCGTGTTCTTACCATTTGATTTCTTTCTTCAGTACAAATGTAGATAACTTTTTGTACAAATATATATTTTTCTTGACTAATTTCATGGCACTATTCTTTGCAGTGATAATGTATGTACTTCTCCCCATGCCTTTACTATTCTTTGCGGGATCTGATAGCTCTTCACTATATACTGATTCGACCGATAGGTTCGACTTTTGACTTCGTAACCCATTTGATAAGCGTTTTTAATCAGTTGAAAGCATTACTTTTAAGATATGAAAAGATTATCCAAAACAAACTTTTTGTATTCATAAAATTCACCTACTCTTCCTTTTCTCCCCACATATCATTATCATTGAGACAGCTGGATCAATGCGACAAAATTCTTGACCGGAGCCTCGACTATAGGAAGCATTGCCATCCCCATCATTCTGAAGCATGCCGGGATCATTGGCTGGGGGGCAATGGCAATGGACCTCTCGTCGTTTGTAGTATTCGTGATTGCCATTTTGTGTTTCATGGGGATGAGCGAAGACGACGGCTACACCATGTTCTGAGATACTGCATCTCCATGGCAATGAAGCTGAAGCTGTGTGCTATCTCCATCTGGTGAGGCTTCTGGTTTTGTTCTTTCTTGTCTGAGATTCTCCTACTACATCTGCACATGTTTAATGAAGATCATATATTTCTTCGTTGGTTTGTTGTTATCTTTGAATATTTGTTGTTATACCAAAATTGAGATGAGTAAGAAGGGGGTTGATAGTGTGATCCCAGGTTGTTGAGTGTAAATGTATATTTGAAAAGGAATGGGCATTGAACCAGATGTGAATTGTGACTGTTCTTGCCCCATGCTTGAAATGGGATGTATTTGTCTATTTGGTTTATAAATTTTGTGTATGAAACTCTCAATTATACTACAAATTTAATTTACAAGCTTTGAGATTTACGTCTTTTTAGTCTTTAAACTTTCAAAACTACAATTTCCTCTCGATCTTCGATGATGAATTAATACATAAGAGAGATGCGTTGAGAAAATGTGGGTCAAAATTTTGACGAAGGTTTTCCAATATCTGTATCGAAATCTTGTCAAGTTGGTACTTTTTAATCTTGTCGAGTTAGGTACTTTTTAATGAAACCTAAAATTTGTGAGATTTACTTGTATCCCTTTATTGGGAGTATGTGTTTTTAGATACACATAATTTGATTTGCATGAACACGAACATATAGCCCAACAGGATTCGTCTAAAACGTGTTCATGACTTGTGATCAATTCGAATTTCCTTACCAAAAAGGGAACAATATATGCACAAATTACAGAATAGATAGCAAGAAAAGACAATGAGTAGTCGCATATTCCCCATGGTGGATTCTCATTCTCATTCTCATTCTCATTCTCATTCTCAAGCTCCCCACGTCTCTACAAACCTGCATTTGCTCTGTTCTCCCAAAACCCATCTCCATTTCCGCTGCTTCTCAATACCCTTTGCAAATAACATATACATTCCCACAGACGGACACAAGCTTTTGCATCTTTTCATCAATCTCTGCCGGCGATGACGGCTTCAGAAGATGAAAATTCCATCGACAGGTAAATTCGCAGCCCGCAGATGGTTTTCTTTGTTAATTTAATGCTTTACTGTTTTCAATCTGAAATTTGTTCGTGATCGCAAACTATGACCTAATTTTCTGATGCATTTTGAAATGTGTCTCTGTATTCTTGTGATTCTTCTTGATCGTGCTCATATTGTTACGAATCTTGATTTCTCGCTTTCTATCTAATACTATCTCTTAATTGAAACTAGGGTTCTTTCTGCATTTGTGAAAATTTTAAGAGATTTGTTAGGTGGAAAAAAAGTGAAGTCATTGATCTTGACGCTTGAAGAAGTTGGTATTTGATTTAGATCATCATAGAGCCATCAATTTCTGGTACTTAGGTTCGATCAAATTTTGATGGCGTACGCCAAGCATTTTGAGTTTGTGCTTTATTTCAATTTGGTGCCTGTAGTTTTGTAAGTTTCAATTTAGTTCATATAGTTCGGTTTCATTGCATTACCAGCCTCCCTTTACCTGGAAATGCACCCCGTCCCTCCGTTTCTCATATCGTCAACCAACTTCTAGATATATCTTGTATTATGAGCGGTTTGTAATGACTTTTTAAGTGCTTAAAAATACTTTTCTGCCCTTAAAAAGTGATTCCAATCTGATCTTAAACGTTAGCTCATTGCCTCTTTTTGCCACGTCAAAAGAAAACATACATAGTAAATGTAACGGCTCAAGCCCACCGCTAGTAGATATTGTTCTTTTTGAACTTTCTCGTTCGGGCTTCTCTTCAAGGTTTTTAAAACGTCTCTGCTAGGGCGAGGTTTCCGTACCCTTATAAAAATGCTTCGTTCTCCTATTCGACCGATGTGGGATCTCACAATCTACCCCTTCGAGGCCTAGCGTCTTTGCTGGCACATTGCTTCGTGTCCATCCCCATTCGGGTCTCACCCTTCTCGCACCATATTGCCTGGTATCTGACTCTGATACTATTTGTAATGACCCAAGCCCATTGCTAGCCGATATTGTCTTTTTTGAATTTTTCCTTTCGAGCATCCCCTCAAGGTTTCTAAAATTTTAAAACGATGGGAACCAAATTGAAACAAAATGCAAACTATGGAGACTAAAGTGAAAATTAACCTATTAACTGTCGTAAAAGAAAGAAGTACGAGCACGGGATCGAAACATTTGTTTGTCACGACTTTAGTCAAACATAAGACGAACAAAGTCCACCAAAGTCCTTTTTAGTTTTCCCTTCAGCTTTTACTGCTTTAAATGATTTGGTTGCCTGTGCTATTCTGTTTTCCTTATTGCTTGTATTTTGGGAGCCAGCAAAAGCTCTCTTGTCATGCTTGCTCCCGTGGAAGCAGTTCTTTTCGATGTAGATGGAACATTGTGTGATTCGGATCCGCTTCATTACTATGCCTTCCGTGAAATGCTTCAAGAGGTTAGATTCATTTTGTTTTGTTTAGAAGGAAAAGATCAACATCCCACATTAGTTGTAGAGGGGAACGAAACATCTCTCATATGGGTGTGGAAACCTCTCCTTAGTAGATGCATTTTAAAACCGTGAGGCTGATGGTGATATGTAACGGGTTAAAGTAGACAATATCTGCTAGCAGTGGGCTTGGGCTGTTACAAATGGTATCAGGCTGGATGAGCAGTGTGCTAACGAGAACGTTGGACCCCCAAGGGGGTGGATTGTGAGATCCCACGTTGGTTGGAGTGTTTGGAGAGGGGAACGAAGCATTCATCATAAGGTTGTGGAAACCTCTCCCTAGTAGACGTGTTTTAAAACTATGAGGCCGAAAGTGATATGTAACGGGCTAAAGTGGACAATATCTACTAGCGGTGAGCTTGAGTTGTTACAGTAACATATGCTTTACAGATTGGTTTCAATGGTGGGGTTCCCATTGATGAGGAGTTTTTCATTAAAAATGTTGCTGGCAAGCATAACGATGATGTTGCCCGAGCAATATTCCCAGATGATTTCGGACGAGGTTTGAAATTTTGCAATGAGAAGGAGGCTATGTTTCGAAGGTAAATCTTTCTCTTCATACCTTAGAATGTCTTTATAGGTCTGATTAGACAATATAATCCAATAACTTGGCGCAACAGATTGGTTACCGAACAATTAAAACCCGTGAACGGTTTGTATAAAGTGAAGAAATGGATAGAAGACCACGGAGTGAAACGTGCTGCAGTTACGAACGCCCCTCGACCGAATGCCGAGCTCATGATCTCCATGCTTGGTCTTACGGATTTCTTCGAGGCTGTTATTATAGGTGGTGAATGTGAGCATGCCAAACCACATCCAGAACCATATTTAAAGGCTCTGGAAGTACTCAAAGTGACAAAGGATCACACTTTCATCTTTGAGGTCTGCCTTCTTTGGAAGAACAATTTTTCTTTTCCATGAACGTTCAACGAGCATGTTTGGAATTTGACACATCTTGACTGCTTTCCATTGCTAGGATTCTGCATCAGGGATCAAAGCCGGAGTGGCAGCCGAGATGCCTGTCGTCGGTATAGCTACGAGAAATCCCGAGCACTTATTGATGCAAGCCAAGCCTGCCCTCGTCGTAAAGGACTACGACGATCCGAGATTGTGGGCAGCTTTGGACGAACTCGACAAGAGAGGTGGTACCGTTAAGAACGCATGAATGATCGTCAATGGACGGTATTGATGAAATGGTCTCTCAGTTCATTGGTACTCTCTATCTTGTTCTTAAATAACTTAGCCGTAGAAATAAAGTTGCTTCGGCTCTCAATGCCAATCCTAATACAATCTTGTTGCCTTTCTTTCTTGTATTTGTTGGCTGAAATTCTCTCTCAAATTTTATCGATATAGAAAAATGACCAAAATACCCTCACACATCAACCTCTCTAAACTAAAATATGAGTGAAGTTGGGTGGGCCTTCCTACAATGATGCCTCTTTTTTAGGATTCGAATCTATGTAGAAAAACTTCAACAGATTTACGCATTTGAATACTCGGCAACTCTCTCCTTCTTGGGGTGAGGCCCCTCTCAATGGGTTTTAAGAAGGACGGTGCCCTGAATCAATCAACTACTTTCACTTCTCCATGACCGCATAGTTTGACGACCATTTGTTATAGTGTTTTAAATTTTAATTCAAAGTTAGTAGTTAATAGACTTTTGTAATCGGTCTTTTATGGTAATTTAACATGTGTAGAAGTTTTTTTGGGATTAAAATTCTAGTTATTTTGGTTGAAAATATAAAAAAATTGTCTATATATATAGACATATTTTAATTATTTACCACGTAACATTTTACTTAAATTATAATATTTTTTTTAACGAAGGAAAATGGTTGAGAGAGTGAAGATAGATTTTTTTTCATCAACTAAACAGGGTCATCTCGTCCTTGACTCTAGCCCTAACCCCGCCAAATTCCCACCCCACCCCTTTTCCATTCACTTTATTTAGTAAATAATTAAATAATATTTATTAATTTATGGGTAAAATACTATTTTATAATATTGAAATTTGAGTTTTTATAAATTATTTTGAATTTATTAGATATTTTAGGTATTTTTTAAAATAAAAATTAGGTTGAAAATGGATATTATCCATTAATTTTTTTTAATTAATATTTTCTTAAAAATAGATATAAGAAATTGAAAAAAAAAATTATGCACAAAGAATATGATCCCACACGTTCTACGTGGAAAGTCCTGGCTCTGATCTCCACTAAAATAATTTGAAAATTTTGTAGGAATAAAGATTGAAATAGGAGGCAGGGACGGAGAAGCCTTTTATATCTTTATTTTCTACCCGTAAACCTCTCTAAATTATAACATATATTAAAACCGGTATATACGTGTACATAGTTGAATTGACTCAATAATAAGCTTAGTCACTTGGCTGACTAGCTGAATCAAATATTATCCAAATTTTGATCTTCAAAATGGTGATTTCATATCGAATTCAATCAAATCAATATATTCATTGATATGCAATGGTCAAATTTTAAATTTGGGCTGAATTTAAATAAAACTTGGGCCGACAAATGGGCTTTGAGCCCGTTGACGAGGCTGAAATTCCACGTGTGAAATTCATAAATAAAAATTGATTTTATTAAAAAAAAAAATGATGTCCGTAGCCAAACGCCAAGGGCATGCGCCACACGTGCGCTTTAACAGCGTACAGTATTTTCTTGACACGTCACGGTCTGATTCACGCGACTTTATCCAACTACTTCGGCGCGTGAATTTCAAACACTCCATTTTTAATTTTTTTTTTAATTATTATTTTGAAGAAAACTCTCTTTTACCTTTCCCAGTTCCTCTTCCTGTTCCATTTTTGTTTCTCTCTTGTAATGCCAGGCCAAACCCTAACCCTAATTTTATTTCCATTTCTTCCAAACCTTGAACTCCAACCCCCTAAATCCTGATTTTTCATCTTCTATTTCTAATTGGGATTGATATCATTGTTATTGATCTTCGATTGCCATGGATTCGCAGCAGAACAATTTGTTTGAAACGGCATCTCAACCTGATACGGGGAACGACGCCTACACATTTCTTGAGTTCAACACACAGGGAGAAGACTTCGATTACCCTGAATTTCGCGACCCTATTAGGTCCCCTGTAGCGTGGCCGACTCCTTCCGATTCGTTAGCGGATCACACGGACCGTGGTGGTGGGTCGGATCATCAGTCTGATGCATCTCCGGTTTCGGCTGCACCGGGAAGTGCCACGAAGGGCCGGACTGGAGGAGGTTCAGGGAATAGCGGCGGTAATAATCAAATGGTTGACGTATTGGCTGCCGGGATGAGTGGGTTGACGTTTGAGGATACGGGGGATGATGATAATTATGAGTTTGGGAAGGGAAATTTCACGGAGCATGCTTGTAGGTATTGTGGGATTTCGAATCCGGCTTGCGTTGTGAGGTGTAACGTGCCGTCATGCCGTAAGTGGTTCTGCAATTCGCGAGGGAACACGTCTGGGTCCCATATTGTGAATCACCTGGTACGCTACTCTGTCTTTGTTATTTGTTTCCGCGTGTTCTCCCCGAGATTTTTCAGTTTGTGGAAATTTTAAAATTTTATTTTTCCTTCGTATGGCGGAATTCGATGATGATCAATTGCCGGTGAATGTTGAATAACATGTGACAGTGTTGCGCAATAGGCGTTTATTATGATACTCTCTTATCAGGATTTGTTTTGCCTTATATGGAAGTTGTGGACGTACTATCCCGTTTAGCCTAGGTGAAATTGACATGAGAAAGGGCTGTTATATTTCTTTGTTTGTCGGTTGATTTTTCAGTTGCACGAGTGGGGAATGCTGTTTGTACCTCGTTGTATGTTTACGTTATTATGCTGTTCTGTATTTTTCTCATCCAAAATTCTTTGACGTGTAATGTCTTTTTGGATAGAATCACAGTTTTATTGTGCAATGTCCATATTAGTTTTCTTGCTGGTCAGGTTTTAATGGGACTTTAAAAGTTGATTAAATGTAGCCTTATCCTTATACAACTCTAGTAGTTAAATATTGGAAGGAACATGTAACGACCCGATTTTTGATACCTCGAATTGCAGGTCGTCACGTACACTGAAGGGTGAAAAGGGTGGTAAACTTTTCTTTTGTAAAACAGGAGACTCAAGAAATTTAAAACTTAAATATGCATTGAAAATCGACATAAAAGTAGTTTAAATGTAATATCTGTAGAGTCAAATCAAAACGGTTTACAAAAATACACAAGTTTCCAGAATGACTTTAAAATAATAGTAACATGACAAGAAGGACGAAGACTCGATCTAAAAGGCACCCCTGTAGCTGCATGTCTCCGCATGCTCCTTTAAACAGAAACTTAGGCTATGTACTCATAACTGTTTTTAACGATCGCCCAAACTATGGCTAAATGGCTGTACAAAACTTGGTAGGTCACTAAACAACTACCTTCAACATACCTCCTTTACGGAGTACTCAATCCTTCTCAGGTTCACAACCTAGGGGTTTTCTGTTATCTTGGCTCTAGGTTTCACGTATGTCTAGGTCCTTCATCAGTCTTGCGTGAGGAGCGCCTCAAGTCACTATGACCCTTGAAAAAAGGCCTCAAGGTAATACTCGTCGACATGGAGGCCTTAAGGTAATCATATCTACTTACTGAGCTCTAATTAATGGATTCTCCTAATGGTGTCGAGCAACATCTACCTGTTCCTAAGATCAGTAAACTATTTGTCACTACGCCCATTCCAGGCTAGAATGGTAACTACCTGCTCCTGTACTCTCAGCGGGTTAGAATAGTAAAACTACTTGTCACTATGCCCTTTTCAGACTGGGAATGTAAACTACTTGCTCATGTACCCTCATTGGGTTAGAATAGTAAAACTACCTTTTTAGGAATAGGAACTACATGTTACTTTGCCTTTTTCAGGCTAGAACAGTAAAACTACCTGTCACTACACCACTTGGGAAAAGGTCATGGCTCTCCCCATTAGGCACCACCAACATAAACGGTAGTGGTATACTCTCTATGGCTACTAATATCTTCTATGGGTGACAACTAAGTCATGTGTAACAAGTAGACCCTAATCTCTGTTGGTTACTTCACGAATAGGGGTTGTGCCCTAGCTGTCCCTACAAGGTATCTGGTCAACCCAAGGAGCCTATGGAACTCATGACTTGGTGCTACGACCAAATTACGTGAAAGAGTACCTTATAGTCTATGGAAACCATAATTAACACGTTATGACACATAATATTTAGTCCAACTCATAACTAGACAATAACGGGCTATCAAAACCCTAAATGAATGCATAACAATGACTAAAGACATACAACATGCTTATCATGCTTATTAAGTGATAATAATCCAACCTCAGCACACTAAGAAGCATACAAGTCCAATGTAAATTTTTCACATCATCTAAGCGCAATTCTCATGAGACTGAGTTACCTACTTGATTATAGACTTCTCAAGCTTGTTTTGGGTCTTTGAGGATATTCCAAATTTCTCCGAAATTCCTTAATATGCCCTACATTTAGTCAAAAGAATAAAATAGGTGAAAATGGCTAGCTTCAAATTTGTTAAAGAAAAAGTTGAGAAACTAACCATGGACTATACGGTCATCTTCTCCAACTTGCGTGCTTGCCATTCTTCTTTCTTTTCCTTTTTTTTTTTGAAAAAATATCTTCTATTTATTTTCTTAAAATTCTAGACAGACTAGAATTGGTTTTTTATGCATGTTGAAATAAAGCATATTTACTTTTGATGGGCTATTACCATATTAATTTTCTTACTAGAGAACTGTGATTTGTACATAATGAGATCAAATTGTTTCTTATATATATATATAAAAATATCTTATTGGAGAACTTACATTAGTTATTTTATTGAATGATATGACGATTTTAGGTCCGGGCAAAACATAAAGAAGTTTGTCTTCACAAAGACAGTCCTCTGGGAGAAACAATTCTCGAGTGTTACAATTGTGGGTGCCGAAATGTATTCCTCCTTGGATTTATTTCTGCAAAGACAGAAAGTGTGGTTGTTCTACTCTGTAGGGAACCTTGCTTGAGTGTTAATGCTCTTAAGGATATGAATTGGGACTTGAGTCAGTGGTGCCCTCTAATTGATGATAGGTGCTTCTTGCAGTGGCTGGTTAAGGTTTGTGTATCTTTCTGTAGGATCAACATCTCTGATATGTGGTGATATGTAATGCATTGTCACTGTCCTATGAACATTTTGCTTTGTAGATTCCTTCTGAGCAAGAGCAGTTGAGAGCACGGCAAATTAGTGCCCAACAAATAAATAAAATTGAGGAACTTTGGAAGACAAACCCAGATGCATCTCTTGAAGATCTTGAAAAACCTGGTGTGGATGATGAACCACAGCCCGTAGCATTAAAATATGAAGATGCTTATCAGGTGTGCTTGTTGTATCTAACCTTTATCTAGTAGCAGTCCTAGTGAAGTTGCATTTTGCTTTGATGCATGTATATTGACAAGGTGGCATTTTGTCTTTCCTATTACAGTATCAAAATGTATTTGCACCTCTTATCAAGCTTGAAGCCGACTACGATAAAGTATTGTACCAAGACTCCTTATCTCATTTACCTTTCTCTTTTTCTTCTTTTTTAAAGGAAAATACTTCAAGTAGGTCTGGCAATATCTAACTTCATGACCCCATAATGGTAGCTTTTCCTGTTTTTTCCCCATAAATGAATGATGTAATATTAATTTTTTTTAAAGACCTTTATAATACGATTCTCCATTTTTGTATTAGATGATGAAAGAATCTCAAAGCAAGGATAATGTGACTGTACGTTGGGACATTGGTCTTAACAAGAAGAGAATAGCTTATTTTGTCTTTCCAAAGGTACTGGTGGTATTTGTTATTTGTTAAATGGATGCTTTATTTTGCTTTTTTTTTTCCCCTTGATTTTTAAGCTGCTTTATTTGTTGGTATAGGAGGACAATGAGTTGCGCCTTGTACCTGGAGATGAGTTGAGGTTACGTTATTCTGGTGATGCAGCTCATCCAGCTTGGCATTCTGTTGGACATGTGGTATGTCTCTTTATTTATTTTTAATTTTTATGAGAAAATGAAAGAATTAATAATGGTGTACAAAAATTCAGCCCAACGAAAAGATTCCCTCAAGTAGGTGTGGGTTTGAAATCTTTGATTTGGGGGGGGGGGGGGGGGGGGGT
>NW_019272044.1:1991612-1996303 GCF_002738345.1 Cucurbita maxima
GGGGGGGGGGGGGGGGGGGGTGATTGTTTTTTTTAATGCAAAATAGTGAACAGTGAGGCGCTGATTGTTTTTTTTAATGCAATTTAGTCAGGGGTAGAATATACTGTATATGGTTAATTTGCCGATAAATTCACCGCCAGTGTGCTTGATGTTTTTGCAACTGAAGTTATTTCGGTTCTTTCTATCGGACTTTCTTTTTTCTTCTTTTTTTACATGACATGTCTGACATTTTAGTGATTATTGTACTTTAAAAACTGAATTGTCTCAATTGAGTTGGTGATTAATTGTATGACATAATCTTGTTCTGCTGTGTTAGATCAAGCTAACTGCACAGGAAGAGGTTGCACTCGAGCTACGTGCTAGCCAGGTAGCACTCAGTTTTGATGGTTATATTTATTTACTGGGTTAAGTCGTTTGTTAGTGACTATTTTATATTATGCTACATAGGGGGTTCCAGTTGATGTGGTCCATGGTTTTAGTGTTGATTTTGTGTGGAAGAGTACTAGTTTCGATCGAATGCAGGGAGCTATGAAGACATTTGCTGTTGATGAGACCAGTGTTAGTGGGTAAGAACTGTCTGCACTGTATGGATCAAGAAGTTAATTTCTATCAGGATCAATGAGCCTTCTTTATGATCCAACATTCTTGAATAACCCGTCCCCACTTTAATAAATGTGGTACAGAGATTGTATTTATAATAAGAAATGCTGCTTGATATATGTATTTCAACTAGCTATGACAATGCATGTTCTTATGTGCAGTTATATCTACCATCACTTATTAGGACACGAAGTGGAGGTTCAGATGGTTCGCAATACACTTCCACGTCGTTTTGGTGCGCCTGGTCTCCCAGAACTCAATGCATCTCAAGTATGCAACTAGTCTTAGAAATAAAATGCATCATGTTTATTTGTTTGGATTTGAAATTTCAATGTCATATTGAGTTGTTGAAGTATACGTGTATTGATTATCAAGGAATAATATAATTTGGTTGTTGTTTTAATGCTGTTGGAGTTTACCTTGGGGGTGGTCTTGTTGTCGTATGGAATGATTTGTAATGAGTTCTGGTTTTCTCTTCTTCAATATGTTAATATCCTATTGATGATGGAATGTAATCTATTTTTTGTTTATAGAAAAAAGCGATTCCTTTTGAGATCTGCACACTTCTTAAGAGCAGCGAATGAGCTTGTCAATTTGATTAGTTTTATGACTATTTTTAAATTTTGTGCATTCTGATTTTTAACTTCAAGCCTTATGCTCTTTTGTCGAACTAAGATTTTATTAAAGAGAACAATGTCTTAAGATCTCGTCCTTTTACAACATTTCATAGTTATAGTGACTATTATTGTTTCCGCTAATGAAAGTTGGATCTATTCCAGGTTTCGAGTCATGTTAATGATATAGCGGGAACTCTTACAGCCATAGTGTTTGCATGTGTTTTTATGATTATATTTGGTATTTGTTTTTATCCTTTAGGCAAGCTTAGAACAATGTCTCAAGTTCACAATTTTGGCCACATTTTTTTGATTGTAAGTTTTCTCTTTATTGGTAGGTTTTTGCTGTAAAAAGTGTTCTTCAGAAGCCAATAAGCTTGATTCAGGGCCCTCCGGGTACTGGGAAAACTGTAACTTCTGCTGCCATAGTGTATCATATGGCCAAACAAGGCCAAGGGCAGGTCTACATTTTGAATACTCTTCTAGTCGCCTTGTTTATTTTAATATTCAGTTATCAGATTATGAATGTAAGGTGTTCTCGCTCGGCAGGTACTGGTCTGTGCCCCTAGTAATGTGGCTGTGGACCAACTGGCAGAGAAGATAAGTGCAACTGGGTTAAAGGTAAAATTAGCAGTTGCTCCTCCTTGGAAACCACTTTTCCTATTATGTTTGTCAGATGTAATAGTTTATCGTCTGATATGTCTTGTGTGACCTTGTGTTGTGACTGCTGGGCTTATTTGAGGCTATTGCAATAAAAATTGAATACCACTCACAATTTCTCACCTGCTTTTTGAATCAAGGTTGTTAGGCTATGTGCAAAATCAAGAGAAGCTGTAAGTTCTCCTGTGGAACACTTAACCCTTCACTATCAGGTATTTGATCATTGTGGATTCGAGCCTCAGCTGCAATGCGACTAAGTTCTCATTTTCATGTTTTACCACAAAGTTTGATAGATTAAAACTCTTAATAGGTTCGACATCTTGACACATCGGAAAGAAGTGAACTTCATAAGTTGCAACAATTGAAAGATGAACAAGGTATGGGTTTCTTTTTATTTTAAATGAGCAATTTTTTTTGTAACTAATATTCTTATTAGGAGATTTTGCATCCTCCGATTGCTCTGAAATGCTTTTGTCCGTGAAATATCAAATAGTTGCATCTCTTTTTAAGCTTCAGTTCCTTTGCTGCTTTTCCATCTCATGAAATAGAGTGCGTAGTTTTGAATCCTTTTGTGATAAGTTGATATTCTTGGGACTGGGCTTGTAAGCGCGCAGTTTGATGTATACAACACCATGTCCTTTTGGAAAGTGCTGCTTTTCCCTCTTTTTATTCTCTTTTTAACTAATGGTCCAAACAGTGTGAAGGCTACTAAAAGTGTGCTCTTTAGTCCAATTACATTTCATTTGAGGCGGGTGATTATTATTTTTGTTGGAGTACATATCTACCAAAATTATCTTTCAGCGAGTTGTTAAAAAATACTTGGTTTTTTAATTGTTTATTCCCAAATACCCAGACCTACGAACTGGATATATAAAATAGTGACAGTTAAACATCCTAATTGGTGTCTGATGGACCCAACTGTTATTTCATAACATCGATGAAAAATCTGTTTCTTATGGAAAAAATGATGGGCCAAAATGTTTGCACTGTTCTCTATCTAACTTGTCAGTTAACGAAGGGAGTCTGAAAATTGCATGTCGTTGAAAGCCTGAAAGAGGCTTCAAAAGGAATTGTACATTAAATACCATCGTTGCCTGTCTAGTTATTGCAATGGCTATATTTTATTCCTTAGCGTATTTCTTGGTGAGTAGTTGTATTAGCTAGTGTTAGCACTATTTCTCTTGCTCCATTTAACATTTATGTGCTAGTTTGTTGTTTAATAGCAATCTCATTGTTTAATCATCACAGGGGAGCTGTCTAGCAGTGATGAGAAAAAATATAAAGCCCTTAAGAGAGCAACAGAGAGGGAAATTTCCCAGAGTGCAGATGTTATTTGTTGCACATGTGTCGGTGCTGGAGATCCTCGCCTGTCAAATTTTAGATTTCGCCAGGTTAGAGCAGTCGTCTCTGTTGTTATACTATGTGAAATTGAAAATAACTTAAAAACTTAAAAGATTTTACCTTGGTTTAGGTTCTTATCGATGAGTCTACTCAGGCAACCGAACCTGAATGTCTTATTCCTCTTGTTCTTGGAGCAAAGCAGGCATGTCGAGTTTTCAATTCACGTATGTCATCTATTTAAATTGTGCTTCCTTTCTCCTACTGACTTTTTCTTGTTTTAGGCTGTTCTTGTTGGTGACCATTGCCAACTGGGACCTGTCATTATGTGCAAAAAAGCAGCACGTGCAGGGCTGGCTCAATCCCTTTTTGAGCGTCTTGTTCTTCTTGGTGTGAAGCCAATTAGATTGCAGGTATTTGTTTTTTTTTTACTTGCATATGATTCAAGGGACGTATGAAATAATACCACTTAAATTTTATTTCTATTTTGACATCAATCGAGAAAAGTTTCCAATCTTAGAATGTTACTACTCACTCTTCTGTTTCAGTGCTGGATAATTAGAATAGTCTTTTCTTATATTATATATAGCATATTTCCCCCCTGTTGGAAACAATTTTTGTTGGTTGAATAACACTTCAGCGCTTGCTAAATTTAGAAAAAGTGACTACTGTGCAGGCTCCAATTGGAACTTCCTTTTAGCTAAATTTATTTTCCAGATAGATGTGTATTCTGAGGTGATTGCCTTTTTGCGATTCTTTGGAATATATAAGTACCGAGAGTCCTTATGATAAAGTTTGGGATGTGGATCACTTTAATCTTCATTATGGACCATGGTCCGCACGACAATATTTCTGTAATCATTTTTTTTTAATTCTAGTTCTTGGAGCCTTTTGTTCTTAGTGCCCCTAGGTAGTGGTTTTGGTTTGCATTTTTGTAGGACCTCGTTTGGTTGCTCTTGCATTGTTCTTAATGAAAGCCGTTTACTAGGCTAAAAGAACGGATTCCACGATTCAGGCCTTGTGGATGATGGAGTTGGTTTAGTAAAAGTAAAAAAGAAATAATTTGCGGTGGAAGGAACTTTGTCTTTCAATTTTCTAGATTTGTTTTTTTTTTTTTTGGGTTAATGACCACCCTCCAAAATGTTCAGCAAACGTGCTGATCCTTCCCTCCAAAACCCCCCTTCAAAGAAAAGTTCCAAGAATATTACTTCTCAATCTTGCTATCTTATGCACTTTGAATCTTACTAACCATTGTTTACAACCAAACACCATGCGTTGGCCTGAAGACACAAAAAGGACCACTTTAAGAAGGGGATTCCTATGGCTACTATTATTGTGCACCATGATATCCGTCTGACAGGTTCTAAGCTAGAATATGAAGAAAGAGAAGAAGTACGTGGTGGTTTTAGAAGGAATTAAATGAAGCCAGATCATTCCTTTTTTTTTTTTTTTTTTTTTTTTTTTTTTTTTTTTTTTTTT
>NW_019272044.1:1996437-1998864 GCF_002738345.1 Cucurbita maxima
TTTTTTTTTTTTTTTTTTTTTTTTTTTTTTTTTTTTTTTTTTTTTTTTTTTGATGAGTTTGTTTTGATCCATTTTGATAACTTCTTAAAAATTCTCTCATTTTGGGGTTCCATAATTTGAAGGAATAGGGAGTCTCCTGATGAATTCTTTGAGTTGCTTTATTTTATTTCTAGGCCTGTAATTTACGTACGCACTAGAATCCAAGAAGTTTTCATTTTTTAACTCTGCTTCTGGTATTTTACCTTTATTTTATATCTAGTCTTAATTTTACTATTAAAATAGTAAAGCACATCTAATTGTATCAGAATGTTGATGATATGTTCTCCTTTCTCTTTTATTGTAGGTCCAATATCGTATGCACCCATCCCTTTCTGAATTTCCTTCCAACAGCTTCTACGAGGGCACACTACAAAATGGAGTTACAATCAATGAAAGGCAATCGACAGGCATCGACTTTCCATGGCCAGTTCCCAACCGTCCAATGTTCTTCTATGTTCAGGTATAATGGATTCAGGTATCTTTTAGAATTTGAATAGCAGAATAAAGAAAAAGGATCCTCCAGGGGTGGTGGTGTTGTCATAGTTTTGAAGCTACAAACCAATCTCCAATTATGAAGAACATAAAAAAGGAGTAATTATTAAGGAGATTAGTCTTTAGCACTCTTGAAAGGAGGAGCCCATGCTCTGAGGTTTGAGATGTACGCGTTCAAAGAAAACTTGAATTGTATGCAACGTATATTCAGTTTCAAAGCTTTTAAATGTATCTTCTTCGGAATAATCATCAATTGGACATTTTGAATGTATATTCTGTCGTGAAAAAAAAGAAAGAATGAATTTCAGTTTTGACATAGCTTATGTTTTGCTAACTTGCCCCATGTGTATGGTGTTTCTAAGTAGTCTTCAGTTTTGCTTGCATTCATGTTCTCAATTTTAACATCGAACATTTTTTAGATGGGACAAGAGGAGATAAGTGCCAGTGGAACTTCCTACCTAAATAGGACCGAGGCAGCAAATGTAGAAAAAATTGTGACCACTTTCTTAAGAAGTGGTGTAGTCCCTAGTCAGGTACAATATAGTTGACATCTTCGGTTGTCAGGATGATATTTTCCTTCTTTTTTTTTTAATATATGTTATTATCCTGTTGCTACAGATTGGAGTTATTACACCATATGAGGGCCAACGAGCTTACATTGTGAACTATATGTCAAGAAATGGTGCTCTCAGACAGCAACTTTACAAGGAAATTGAGGTAATGCTTATAAAGAGTTTGTGGATGCCCTCGTTACTAGCTGCTGCAATTATGCACTCTTTCTGTTGACAGGTTGCAAGTGTGGATTCATTTCAAGGAAGGGAAAAAGATTACATCATATTGTCATGCGTAAGGAGTAACGAACATCAGGTGGGTTACATTTTCAGGTGTAGTTACTGTCTTTTTCAAGCTTTTTTTAACTATCTATCACCGATTCACTTGAAAATTTAAAAGTGTACCCTTTCTGATGCTGTACATATCTCCTAGAAAGCAAAGGCGTTGGACATTTTAATTGCCTTGTGCATTAACTATTTTGTTTGTTAACCTTTTCATTTCCTTTTCAAATAAGGTTATCATTTTGGAGTAACTGATAACACCTGTTCCTTTTAGGGCATTGGATTCCTGAACGATCCTCGCAGGCTCAATGTGGCTTTAACACGAGCTCGATATGGTATTGTCATTCTTGGAAACCCAAAGGTTTTGAGTAAACAGCCTCTGTGGAATAGCTTGTTGACACATTACAAGGTATGTTGTGCTCAAGTAGAATATTTATATGGATTTTCAGTGAGTTGTGACCTTCTGATACAATATATTTGAAGCTGAGATCCCTGATTTATTATGATATATTTTTATTTCCCGATGAAAGTTCATTCTTATAAAATAAAATTGTGATATTTGTTCATCTTTCATCTAAGCTAAGTATTTGCTGTATTTCTGGCTTACTTCACTATCAATGTCCGGCAGGAACATGAATGCTTGGTTGAGGGTCCATTGAATAACTTGAAACAAAGCATGATTCAGTTTCAGAAGCCTAAAAAGGTTGACCACTGGATGAACAGGGGGGTGGGGGGACTTTTAAATTGATTGTTCTTCGCTGATTATTTTTATGCTTCAGATATACAATGATCGGCGTCTTTTCTTTGCTGGTGGTCCTGGAGTTGTCCCCAATGATAATTTAGGGCCTGTTGCCCCATCTGGTCCTAATGCTGATAGAAGAAGTAGTCGTGGTAGAGGTATGTTTTTTCCCCGGATATTCTACAATTTTCATAAGTTCCCAACTTCGTTTTGCGGAAGTTGTTCTTAAGGATTCATATGCTGCTTATGGCTCATTTCATGACCACGTAGATTGATCATGCCTTTCCTTTTTTTTTTTTTTTTTTTTTTTTTTTTTTTTTTTTT
>NW_019272044.1:1998874-2106706 GCF_002738345.1 Cucurbita maxima
TTTTTTTTTTTTTTTTTTTTTTTTTTTTTTTTTTTTTTTTTTTTTTTTTTTTTTTTTTTTTTGACAACTCAAATCTCCTAATTCAGGTTCGTACTTTCCTCCTCACCTGCCGAATGGAGCGCAAAAGCCTGGAGTGCATGCATCTGGTTATCCCATGCCACGAGTTCCTCTTCCCTCGTTTCATGGTGGTCCCCCGCATCCATATGGAATTCCAACTCGTGGAGCTGTACATGGACCAGTTGGTGCTGTTCCTCATGTTCCTCAACCAGGAAGTAGAGGCTTTGGGGCAGGGCGGGGAAATGTTGGTGCTCCTATTGGTAGTCAGCTTCCAAATCAGCAAGGCTCTCAACAAAATATTGGAAATCTTGGCTCCACTTTTAACTTTCCTGGTTTGGAGAGTCCCAATAGCCAACCATCAGTGGGTGGTCCGTTGTCTCAACTTGGGTTTGTTAACAATGTGTGTATTCTGTCTCCCTTCTCAGTATCCGTCTTGAGGGTTACCTTATGTACTGAAAGTATTTTTGTTTGTTCAACCAATAGATGCCTGTTCAGCCGCCTACTCAAACATTTCGTGATGGATACTCCATGGGAGGAATTTCGCAGGTACTTAATTGGTGTATAATATGCTTAGTTTTGCTATATTTGTCCTTAATCCACTTTTCTAAAGTAATTTTGATGATTTATCAGGACTTCTTGGGCGATGACTTTAAAAGCCAGGGATCACATGTTCCATACAATGTTACGGATTTCTCCACTCAGGTACTTTTCTGCAAGAATGTAATTCGTGATTGCTAGCACTAGTGCCCAAGTTTAATTTTAAGGATATAAGTCAGATGCTTAAGTAGAAGATATAGAGCAATCGATACTAGAAATTATTTGCACTATTTTTCTGAACAAGTTTGAACATTCTTATGTTTCAAGGCACGTTTAGGCATATCTTATTTTTTTGTGTCGTACTCTAGTACATTGGAACCTTTTGTTTCTGTTTTCACCAGATGGTGGACGCATCCAATTAACTTTTAATTCTCTCTTTTGGTTTATTTGTAGGCCTCTCAAACTGGATATCCCATTGATTATGTTAGTCAAGGAGCACAGGGTGGCTTTCCAGGGAGCTTCCTGAACCAGAATTCTCAATCTGGATATAACCGTTTCGGAACAGGAAATGATTTCATGTCGCAGGTTTTCTACTATTTTGCTTTCCTTGACTTGATTTCTGAAGTATCCATTGGCATTTAACCTCCATCTGTCTCACAGGACTACATGAACCATGGTTCACAAGGTTTATTTACTCAAGTTGGTTTCAGCGATCCCTCACTAGATGAAGCCTTCCAAAGTCACTATAACGTGACAAATACAAACTCACTACAGTCTCAGGTTTCTCTTAATACTTTAGTAGATTTGATAATTTATTGTCAAGTTTTACTGAATGATAGGGTGTGGGAACAATTGGCTTGTTATATCTTCTCACATATATTACCATCAAGTGGCTTCTCACATATATTACCATCAAGTGGGGGGTGGGGGGTGGGGGGTCAATTCGATACCGAATAACGCCAACTGTTGCATTTTAATCCTTCGGTTATATTTTCTCTGTTTTTTCTTTGTTGCTGAATAAAGAATAATAATTTTACATCAGGGCATGATGAATTCTCTCTACTCCCAGCCCTTTGCACATTACAATTCACAGCCTTCGACCCAGCAGGCCCCACCACAGCAGCAGCCTCAGCAGGGCCAGAGCTCTCAAAATCAGAAAATTCACTTTAGTGGTTGAAAGAGTGTAGGATTCGCGGCGGTGATGGGTATGCAACTGTCTGCCTCTTGATTGCAAGCTTGCCATTTTTTGGTCGATATGATTGTTCTATCCTCAACCATTGTTGGTAACATGGGATTTGGCAATCTACTAATACTCAAGAGTGGACAGAAGACGGAAGTGCTGTCTTTCAGCAAAACAAGGGCGGCACATCCAGGGCTGAGAAAGAAAAGATAACCCATATTCCTGCTTGAGGTTTTGTGTTAATGAATGAAACTACAAATATTATTTTGTGCAATGGAGCACTGCATGGCACGGTTTCGGCAAAAGGGTTCCATAATACGTAGGATCGGCTACATTTTGTGTGATATAACCCCTGGCAACTGATTCATTTGAAAAAAAAAAAAAAAAAAATACATAAGCAGCAGTCAAATGGACATTTTTGTACAGCAGCAGCTGGTGAAAGTTGCCTTATCTCATCCCTTCACCTCCCCGTGACATGTACCTGTACTCTGCTTTATCATTTCGTCAAGTAGAGGATGGCTGTAGACTATAGGAAGTATTATATAATTTTCTTTTGCGTAGTGAGTGCTGCTACTACTCCATACAGGAATGAATGTATTTTGATATGGTATATATCTTTTGGGCTTGTTAGGATATATTATTTCAGACTCAGCTCTATTGTGAAGTTGCCATATTTAATGCCATTTTGTTCTTCATTGAGGGATGGTAATATGGAAAGAATTATTAAAGGCAATTGAACAGTTCATCTCATATCAAGCATGCCAACTAACATTCTTTTTTGATTAGGAGTTCCTTTCTTCATCAGGTGGTTGGAGATGGAAAATAGAAAACAAGTCTAAAATGGCGTGGTCGTCGTCTTCCTCACGAGGTTCGTCTAGTTGAACTTGTGACTCTTCGACCTTGAATCCTTCATTCATGAACTCTTTTAGGCACTCGACGGTCCATGGTCGAATCTCAGAAGCTGCCCAGATTTTGCTATTTTTCCCAGAGATGATCTTTAGGACGTGTGCTAGAGGGGCCATGTCCTCTGAGTCATAGAACAAATCCGACATCAAAATCAGGTCAAACTCTCCCAACTCGTTTGCTCGACTCACTGATTCATCTAAGCCCCAGACGAGTTCCCTTACTTGAACTCGGTCCACGAGTCCATTGGCATCTACATTCCTCAACAACCCAGGAAGCAATGGTTCTACATCAGTAAGTACAACACGACGAGCACCAAGTAAAGCTGCCATCAAACCAGGGAGTCCAACCCCAGCTCCGAGCTCAATCACGGTCTTGTCCCGGATGTCGAAGTCGAATAACTTGCACTGAGTTGCCATCCATTCGGCTAGGACGAAGGCTGAGTTCCAGACCCAGGAACCGGTGAGCACTCTACCGGTTGTGGAATCATAGAGGTCGTCAAGCTCATGGATTACAACGTTTCTATCACTGATTTGGAATTCTCTAACGCCCATAGAAATCTCCTTGCCCTTTTCCTTTGCAGCTCCAGTCTTCTTTGTGCCTTCTTTTATAGCAAAAACCATCCCCCTTTTTTCTCTCGTCATTTTCAAAGAATCCTATACCGTTCTATCTCCCTCTCTTTCGAGAGTATCATTTAGGGATAAGATGCCGATTTACTTTGAAAAGGGAATGGAATTCTCACTTGGGAATTATTATAGATGAAGGATTTTTTTTTTTTTTTTTTTTTTTTAATAATCAAGAGCATCTTCTGTCATGTCAATTTGTTACTTTGAAGGTAAGATGACTCTTCTTAGCACTTTTGAGTGATGCTTTTCTAAAGTGATTGCTCAAAACAGTAGATTTAGTAGAGATAAAAGGCAATAACAAAGTTTCTTTGGACCATTGGGATTAGGTTTAGGGTTTAGGGTTTCTTAATTCTCTTGAAATTTATAGTTCCTACGTTGCTGAAGAGGTCAAAAATTTATTGTTGATCATCAAATACTTTTCGAACACTTCGCCCTAAAGGGATTTGAAACTCAATAAGAAAGACACATAAGAATATGCCCAAATGAATTATATATATTTGAGACCGAGTATCATCTCAGTCAAAATCTGAATGTATTGTTTTAACCCCATATTTCTTCCAGAGAATCTATTTATAATTCACTATAGGCTCGAGAAACAAACAGAAGATGGATATGAACAAGATATACAACAAGGAAAATGATTGAATAGCGAAACTCCTGAATATTTGGTAATCTCAAATGTACATCGATTGTAACTCATTATTTTAATGAATCATTTTTTCAGACAAAAGAGATTATGTAAACACTTACTTGAAATCTCACTTATCAGATTCTATTTTGAAATTCCTTCCTAAACGATCCAATAAAGCGATTATGACAAAGAAATAGAGAAATTAGTGAAGTAAAAAGTTGACTACATATAAAATAAAATAGGTGAAAAGAACAAGCAGTATTCAGTTAGGCTAGTGTTTATACAGCAGTATACCCTTCCTTTCTTTCAGAACAGGCCCAAACCTGTGATAGTTAAAAAAGATACACTTAAAAAGACTAAATATGTTTTGTTTATATATATATAAATACAGAATTATTTTCATAATTACAGGGAAAATAATCACGAGAAGGAAGAACCGCAGTTGACGATGATGAGTGTAGACTCGATAAAAGATGAAAGATCAAAGAACATTACATACCATTTTTATGCATACCAATTGAAACTTTCTGCAGCAAATTGGGTAACTTCCTTCTTGCACAAGAATAATGAGCAGAACTTGATTAGGCAGAGCCAGCTCCGACCAAATCGATAGCATTTTTATCCGATGAACACAGCAATGTGCTGACGGGTTCTAGACGATAATCATGCCATGTGTGCTTGTCATAACTTGGGGTGTAGCCTCCATGGACACCCACCTTCAAAAGCCTGCTCCAGGACGTCTTCCATCCGCTTAGCTAGTAATATCTAAATTGTGAAAAAAAACAAGTCAAAAACATTGCAAATCTTGATACTAATCAGATCAGAGAAAGCATCTTTAATCTTCTTACCTCCAAACTAGCAAGCACGGCTGAAGGAACTTCCGCTAAATCTTTCAAATTTCTCTCTGGGAGAATAACCCTCTTTATCCCATAACGATGTGCAGCTAATATCTGCAAAATATCTCGCTTGCATTAACATGAATGCTTCCTATTATATAAACACGGTTAAATTACATGTTTAGACCCTGAACTTTGAGGGATGTCTATTGATTCTTCGATTTTCAAAAGTATATAATAAGATTCTAAACTCTCAATTATGCGTCTAATAGGACGGACCCTACAAAATTTGAACGTTCTAAACATCATAAATTTTGATTTTATGTCTAACGAAGCTCTAAACCTTTAATTCTGTATCCAGTAGATCCAATTTTTCTAAAAATGATCAGATTTCAAAGACTAAATCTATAATAAAATATGAGATATGAGATGATGTACCTTGTCCTTGATGCCACCAACAGGTAGAACAAGACCCCTCAGAGTCATCTCTCCTGTCATTGCAGTATCAGCCCTAACTCTTTTCTTACCAAACAGTGAGACCAAAGCTGTTACAAGAGTCACACCAGCTGAAGGCCCATCCTTAGGCACCGCACCAGCGGGAAAATGTATATGAATATCACGACCCTCCAAAAGATTAGATTCACAAGCTGCTGCCAGTTTCAGATCTGTTGCCCTCGCTCGTACCTGTAATTATGCAATGGCGAAGAGAGGTTTAATTCATTTGAAGCGATAAAATTATATTTATGAAAGCACGCAAGTATCAAGATGAATAAGATACCCACCCAGGTAAGGGCTATCTGAGCTGATTCTTTAATGACGTCACCGAGCTGGCCAGTGAGATGTAATTCTCCCTTTCCGGACATTGCTGTAGCCTCCACGAACTGAACCTCTCCCCCAAAGGCAGTCCAAACCAATCCAACCGATATCCCAGGTGATATAACCCGCTCGGCTGCTTCTCTGTCATCAAATCTAGGAGGCTGCAGTACAGTAACAAGAATTAACAATATGTGGAAGATGCTTTCTGGAAATTCCAACTGAGAAGAAAAAAGAATTAGAAAAGCTTTCTATTTTGGCAGCTCAATTATATGCCAACAAACCGATAAAGATATGCTAACCCACGTTAGGACATAGGTCACATAGTTGCTCAAAGATCAAGAACATAGGTCACATAGTCGCTCAAAGATCAAGAACTATTCATTTAGCTCGACAGCAATAGATTTTGAATTGAATATCTAACTTAGGGCAGAAAGATTCATTAACCAATTGATAATAACCTAACATGTATACTAGTGAAGCAGAAAAGAACTGGACACAGCACAATTAGTTCATTCATCACGGACTTTACAAACACCAGTACATTAGCAAGAAGGGCACAGGAACTATTACCCCAAGCACTTTTTCAAGCATAGCCTCATCAACAACCAATGGAGAGGCTATCCTCAATGAGTTTGGCATCTCATGATCCGCTCCGATTGGGATGACCTCCATATCTACTTCAGCTCCATCAGAAAGTCTGTTTTCCAACAGAGGAGAAGAAACCTGATGCACATCTTTATTCAACGGGGCAGTTTGATCTCTTTCCACGACTCTAACAGCAGCAGCACGAGCCAACGCAGCCAAATTTCTCTCAAGGTTTCGTACACCAGCCTCTCTAGTGTATCTTTGAATAACAAGTTTAACCATAGCCTATCACAAATAACAGGTACGTATAAATTGTTTTCATATATAATAAGAGTAACTAAATTATATAACAGCTATGAAACAACACGACCTTGATGATGCATCTCCATAGATAAAAAGAAACCCACTTTTGAGATGAAGACAGAGACAGTTACACATTAAATGCTGTAGGATCACGTGAAACAAACAAGCCTAGGAGAATTATTATTATTTAATATTTATTGATTTTAAAGGAAAACAGATATTTTCATTGATGAAGAAAATAGTGCAGGAGCGAATCCAAACAGCCCGGCTGAAGAGAGAATACCAAAAAATAGGAAAATAAAAAACAGAAATTACCCAAATAAAATAAGAGCAGATAAGACATAAAGCTACAGAAATGCCCCCCAATTGTTACAAATATCTTGGAAATCTCCAAATGATCCGAGAATGGTAAAAATGTGCATGAATTTCTCATAATCATACGGCATCACATGCAGACCTAGCCTTGAGATGAAGTTCAGAAATCCTGTAAAGCAGTAAAATTGGAACTGGAAATACACCCAGAAACAGGAATTATGAGACAGCAAAGACAACGGTTCTGTAGAATGCTTTTAGTTGCAGTAAATCGGTGCTTAGAGAATTCATACTATTGCAACAGGCCCCTGATCATAATTATGAACTTGTGCAAGAAGAAGGAAAAGGTAAATATTGGAATAATGGGCAAGGTAATTACACAAGGCTATTATGTGGGAGGGCAGAAACTCGATTCAGGATGTATGTAGGAACCACTGTAAGGAGAATTACAGTACAAGGTAGGAATAACAAGAAAAGAGCGAGCAGAAGATGATCAATAGACTCTTGAAACTTCTTCAGGTTTGTAATGATAAAACAATTAATTGTAATCATCATTATATGAAGAGTTAACTACCTCTGGAATTTGAAGAAATTCAGCGCTTAGTCCATGTTGTTCTAAAACTCGAGGAATCAAATGGTGCATTGCAATCTTAAGTTTTTCCTCTGGTGTGTATCCAGGCAGCTCAATGACTTCCATCCTATCTAAAAGAGGAGGAGGTATGGGCTGCATTCTGTTAGCAGTGGCCACAAATACGACATTTGAAAGGTCAAATGGGACATTCAAATAACTATTGATCATTAGTTAAGGAATCACTCCGAGTACCTTAAGGATAAAAAAGCAGTTTTAGAATTTCAACAACACTAAGCATTAAATAGGGAGAAAATTTCGAGGCAACGCATGTATGGAAATAGTACACACCAATTACGCTTATCCAGCAAAAACCCTACCACAAAACAGCAAAAAGAAAAAAAGCTAAATCTACAGAGGCATCATTACCGCAGCCCACTCGACCTTTCCAACCTCATCCTCAATAAGTATCATATTTCTTTCCAACCATGAAACCTAGACATTCAAACATTATTAGGTTCCTTAAGCACCTTCTATTTCTTTCTATTCATTTACAAAAACAAATTGCACAAACAGAAGAGCAAAACTTAATGCCTCGAGAGAGACATTTCCAAGGACACTAATGTTTTGATCTATTTAAAACCTTTTAAATAATCTTCCTTACCTTCATTCTTGCCTTCATAAAAACATAGAGAATCTAAACACCATAGCACGCTCTATTACTAAAATGAGTGCAGTGTACAAATAAATTAATAAAAAACACTAGATTAGGATACTGATCATTGAACTTTTTGTTCTGTTCAGGGTCAAGAACCTCCAGTAGAGCGGAAGCTGGATCGCCTCGCACATCAGAACCTGTCTTGTCAATCTCATCTAATAGCATGACTGGGTTGCAAACAGCTACTCTCTGTAAAATGTTAAAGAAGAAATTTCAAGGGTAGATAAAGCATCAAACCTAGTCACCCATCATCTGGCATTTAGATGAGAGCAATAACAAGTTTTCCTATTCTTTCCTAACCACAACTCTCAAGGATTCTTACTATTGATAGGCATCTTAACCTTCTTGAAAGGAAAAACACCCCAGTCTAAAGTTTCATAAGGTGAAAAGGAAAAACGATAATAAATAAAAATGATTGGATAAGAAGCATCAAACACTAAAGACAATTATCAACAAGACAATAGTTTAATCTACCAAGAACCTGCTGCAAACAAACGCTGAAGCTTTAGATAATAATATTCTGAAAGAGCAATTAAATTTGGACCAATAGGAGGCGAGGGGAAGACTACCTTCAGTCCATCAATAAGACGCCCTGGCATGCTTCCAATGTAGGTCCTCCTATGTCCTCTAATGTCAGCCTCATCTTTAACACCACCCAGGGATATGCGTACAAATTTTCTGCCCAGAGCAGCAGCAATAGATGATGCCAAAGATGTCTTTCCCACACCTGGTGGCCCAACAAAGCACAGCACAGGCCCTCTTGCATCTGGCTTAAGCTGATAATGTTGGATGGAGTCAAATAATACCGAGTTTAAACTCAAATGTGAAAATACTGAGGGTTGAAAAAAATATTTGATGATAAGTTACCTTCCGAACAGCAAGATATTCAATAATTCGTTGCTTGACCTTGACCAAACCATAGTGGTCACTATCAAGACGTTCCTTGGCAGCTTTCAAGTCTAATTCATGTTCTTCAGTAGCCTTTTTCCATGGAAGGTCAGCAAGAAGCTCGAGGTAAACTCGCAAGCTGTTATATCCCGGTTGTTGAGGTTGCATCTTTTTAAGGCTCCTGTGAAGATTATACAAATAAAGGTGTAAAATTAGCTAATATATAAAAATCTCATTTGATCAGAGATTCACAATGCAGCTAGGATAATTAGCCAGCCATGATACGGTACATCCAAATAAAAAATGTGCTAATGTCATCGATAATTTCCTGTAAACCATTAATGCTTCTAGCAAGCTATCAAAATTGGTTGCGCATGTTTGATAGTGTATAGCAACACAAATCTACTTCCTACAGTACATGTCAATATAATCTTTAGGACAACACGTATCATATCAGATAACAATATTCAAAGCTGTAATTTCAGAAAAAGTTCGTTAATCATCTGTGCTTATGGGGCTGTAAAACCAAGCATCATACTACATTTCCCACCACAAGATTAGATATAACCATCTATCAACAATAAAAACAAACACAGAGAAGAATTATTTCACGATCTTTTTTCCCTGTGTTTTGAAAGTGCGAACTGTTGAACACAACTCTCTGTGGGAAACACTCGCACTCTTTATTAAAACCAATCGAGAAGAGAATACAGGACACTGTGTAGAATACTTTTTGGATTTCTTGGATGAATAACCTAGGTAGGGTGGAGGTGTATTTGTACTAGAGCCTACGCAATCTAGACATAACAAATCTAAATCTTTTTCCTAAAATATCTAGATCTCTTCTCCTAAAATCAGATATCTTACCTAAAATCTCTACTAAAATAAATATACAATGAGCTTGACTCTATTGGGCTAGTGATGATATTTCAACACTCCCCCTCAGCACTAGTCCTCATTCGTTGCACCATGTTGAGCTGACGACGAAAACTCTCATGTTTGCCAATATTCAGCTCTTTTGTAAACAAGTCTGCCACTTGGTCATCTGTCTTGATCTGCTGCATCTCGATTTCTTCCTTCAAGACTTTCTCTCTAATGAAATGGTAGTGTACCTCCACATGCTTTGTTCTGACATAAAACACCGAATTTTCTGCTAGGCGAATCGCAAATTAATTGTTACAATGAAGTGGTATTGGATACTCAATTTTCTGGTGTCAATCTTCCATCAAAAGTTTTAACCATGTATTTTCCTGAGCTGCTCCAGCTGCTGCTCTGTACTCTGCTTCTTTAGTTGACAATGATAGTGTTGGTTGTCTTTTGTTACACCAAAAAATTATTCTCGAACCGAGCTTGAACGCATACCCAGTGATTGATCTTCGGGTATCGTGGTCTCCTGCATAGTCGACATCACTATATTCAGCTAGCTTCCAGTCTTCACTTCTTTTATATAAACGATCGTAATTGATTGTACTTTTGACATATCTCAAGGTCCGTCGAGCCGCATCCAAATGAGGCTTCTTCGGATTTTGCATATATTGATCAATGACTCCAACTTCATTTTCGAATTTCTTCGGTTGGTCCATGTAGAGCTCTCTATTTAACTCTCCATGCAAGAAAGCATTATTCATATCCATTTGCCATAAGTTCCAATCTTTATTTACCGTAAGTACTGGAAGAATTTGTACGATAATGATTTTTGCCACTGGACTAAACGTTTCATCATAGTCTAGTTCATATTCTTGAGAGAATCCTGAATCTATAGTCTGAGCTTTGTATCTCACGATTGATCCATCCGGGGTACACATTAATTCGTAAGCTCACTTGTAAGATATGAGTTTGGTATCTCTGGGTCTTGGCACTAATTCCCAAGTTTGATTTTGTTCCAGGGCTATAGTTTCTTCCTCCATCGCTTTCTGCCAAGCTGAGTTTTGTGATGCTTCTTCATATGTCTCCGGCTCATTAACTTTGTCTTCTACTGCGTTGGCATACTCTGGATTTGCCTTTAGGATTATTTCTGAATGTCTAAGTTGTTGAGGTGTCATTTCATTTTCACTAGGCTCGCTTGGTTAAGTCACTTCTTGCTCACCAACACTAGTGTCACTTGAATCTTCAGGCACATCAGCACTTAAGTAAATGTGTACAATTTGCTCCCCTGTCTTTTGTGGAAGAATCTCTTCAGTTTGCTCCTTTGTGTTCTGTAAAAGAATTTCTTCCGTTTGCTTCTCTGTGTTCTGTAAAAGAATTTCTTTAGTTAGCTTAAGGCCTGGTAATTCTTCCTTCTCTGAGGGCCACCCCTCTTCCATTACACCGCTTTGATCGTCAATCATGTGGTTTAAGCATCTTGAATCAATGATCCAGTCATCCTCGTAATCCATATGCTCTTCCATCATTGCCATGAGTGCTAGCTCGTCTTCTACTATTGGACATAGTACCTCTGCATCCCATTCATCCTCTATCTTCTTTTTGGATATTGTCACATTGCTTTCAACCGACTTTTTCCTGGACCAACAATCTTTAAGACATGTGGCCCTTTTCCCACAATTATAGCAAATACCTTCAAATCTCTTTTCCTTGGAAACTCTTGTTGTTTTTCTGAGCTCTCTCGGGTTGTGAAGTTCCTTGGTGACTTCTTCTTTTGTCACCATTGTATCCACCTTTGGTAGACGGCCTATTATTGCTCCGACTTTCACTTGTGTAGAGTGCTTCTTCTTCACCCTTCAATATGATGCCTCCCATTTGTTTAGCCATGGCTTCTTGGCTGGCTAACAAATTTTCGAACTCTACAAGTGATGGTTGAATGGGCCATCCTTGTACAGCAGTAATAAAGCTTCTATATTCCGGTCGCAATCCGTGGATTATAATCCTCTTCATTCGAGATTCTACAATGGCAAACTTCGGGTCTAGTTCAGTAATCTCCCGACAGATCGATTTGACCTTGTGAAAGTACTGAGCAATCGTCATGTCACGTTGTGTAATTGACAACAACTCATTCTCCAGAAGTTGTAGTCTCGTATCGTTCTTCTTTGAAAACAACATCACGAACGTGTCCTATGCTTCTTTCGGTGTCTTGTCATCCCAAATATGTTCTAACATCTCTTCTACGATTGTGGTCTTCAAGGCAAACATTGCTTTGCCTGATTTGATTCTCCATTTGTGCAAGGCGTCGTTAGAATCCTCCTCTGGCGGTGTAGTTTCACACCCGCCAACGATCTCCCGAAGATCCTGTTCTTGTAAATAGGACATCATGCATGTTGCCCACGTGTTGTAGTTGTTGTTTTTGAGTTTCTTGATTCCTCTAACGATTTGGAAATCACCCATCATGTTGGTCATACCTCAGTAATACCAAACAAGCTCTTTCAACACAAGACTTGCAGAGTCACAGACTACTCACGACACAAAAGAAACTCACTCACTACTAATCTCAAGAAATCGTTTCTGATGTGGAAGATCAGATAGAGCTGCAACAATAGAGCATACTAAGAATTCCAAGAGATCAGATAACATACACTAACCAAGCTCTGATACCAATTGTTGAACACAACTCTCTGTGGGAAACACTCGCACTCGACCAATCAACACTCGCACTCGCACTGTGTAGAATACTTTTTGGATTTCTTGGATGAATAACCTAGGTAGGGTGGAGGTGTATTTATACTAGAGCCTACGCAATCTAAACCTAACAAATCTAAATCTAAATCTAACAAACCTAAATCTTTTTCCTAAAATATCTAGATCTCTTCTCCTAAAATCAGATATCTTTTCTAAAATCTCTACTAAAATAAATATACAATGGGCTCGTACAATTATTGGGCTTGACTCTATTGGGCTAATGATGATATTTCAACACTAACTATGAGAACAAATCAAAACTTTAGCTGCACGAAAACAAAACATATACTACGTCTTTTCAGAAAGCCATACCTCAGCTCCCTCTGGGCATGCTTCCAGATATTGGCAGGCATTTCAGCACTTTGCATCTTTCTTTCCAGGGCAACCAAATCATCTTCATCGTGATCATCACCAAGCTCCTCCTTTATGGCCCTCATCTGCACATCATACAATAAAATGACAAGGGTCAGGTGGTCTAAAATAATAGTCACGATGAACCAGCAAAGCCAGTCACCAGATTAAACAACCTACATGGTGAAAGTGGAAACCTGACTTCTGTCAGAGGCACTTTTCTATAACATTAGATATCTCACAATTTTGAAATTATTCTCAACAATAACCGCGGTAAATTAGCTTACTTGAGAATGACATAATATTGGATCAAACACGCAATCAATACCACAATCAATTTATATTTAAGTTGAACATAGCAATTTCAATAAAGTAATAAAATCAGCGAAAAGTGTTAAGGTTACCCCATTATTAGAAAGATTGTGAGTTGTTCCTTACGTAGAAGCGATATGCATCAAATATTTGAATCACATAATAGAACTCAACATATTTGGTTGTAAATAATGTAAAACTATATGCATTAATAGCTAAAATAGCAGGTTAACAGCCAAAATGGAATTCACCATATGTATGGATTTTCACAATTACGTAAAATCACATGCCATTAGGCATGACACCATTGATTAAGCATCCAAGCATCCAAACCGATGCCCATGCTTTCATCATTTAGTGATAATGAATACACCATAAAATAACAAAAATCTTGGACATAAAGTGATGTTCCTACTGTCTGACTACAGGGAAAAAAAAAACTATAATTGCTGTGTGAAAGCTAACCTGCTGGCGCAAAAGGAATTCTTTCTGTGATTTTGATAACTGTCCTTCTACTTTTTGCGTAATCTTCTCAGCTACACGTATTGACTGTTGCAAGTAATAACAACATGACTTTACAATATGAAAAGGGAATATTGAAGTGACGTTCACTATTATTTACTCTTTGATAAAAGACTTGCCTGCAAATGCCTGTCAACTAACTCCATTGCTTTTGAAAGCCTTACTCTTAAGTCAACTGAATCCAGCATAGATAATTGCTCTTCAAAACTCATCTCAAAGCTGGCGACAAATATATCAGCCAGTTTATGAACTGGAACTGTCTCCAAAAGAACTTTAATCCTTCCTCCAGTTTTTTGTTTCTAGAAGCGGGAAAAGGTGTGAATTACTGTTCCAAAGGTTGACTTAGATGTACATAGTAATAACAGAAGTGGTGAAAAATTGAATGGACTTGATTTTAAAAGAGAAAAGAATTAATGTAGTCTAGAAAAGTAAAATCTCCGTTGATAAAGAAACAAAATTTTCCATTATCATTGAGGACCAGCAACAAATATCTTCCTTCAAGTGAAGTTATAAGGATTCCCCAACAGAAAACAGATTTAAACCCACATTACAAAAATTACCCCCCAAAGTAACTGAAACTAAAACTGTTACCCATTAACCGTTTATTGAAAACCCAAGAAACACTAAGGATCCTGAAAGTGTGGGCCCAACATTTGCTGCTGTAAGAACACTAAAATTCTCAGACTTTACTAAGCCGTAAAACAAAATGACAGAATGAAAGGTAGACTTATGGGATGACATTTCTTTTATAACCTATTTGCAATATATAAACCACCCAACGTACCAACCAAACTAAAACATAAGCTTTCCCTGGACATCTTGATTTACAAATAGCATTTAACCACACCTTGTTAACTTTGGAGAAAATAGAATTTACATTCACTAAAGAGTTAAAAAGAAAAACAACCCTGAAACTGCCTTCCATTTATTGTTTCGAGAAGAGAAAGAAACACCTTCCAATAATTTCATCACCTCTAACAAAAGCAAATCGTTTGCTGAACCAGTTCTAGGAATAATAACCAATTGGATTTTTCCAACAAAAAAATTTAGCAGTAGTCTTGTTGGAAAGAACTTTAGCATTAATCTTGTCTCCATGCACTTGAATTGTTATCTTGCTTTCATGAAACACATGCCATTTTTCAACACCCTGAATAAAGGTAATAACCATGTAATAAAATAAAAGAGATAGCATCACTGGATACCTGTTCAAGAACAGATATAAGCTCCATCGCAGTAGCTTTGAATTGTCGAGATAATGAAACAAATTCAGGGTCTTGCTCCACTTGCTCCATCTCTAAATAAGATGATAAATAAAGAAGCAACTAACAAGGTCAGCAGATGAGTTCAAAAGGCAACCTATTTGTTTAATCAATGAACTCAAAAAGTCTGTACAGAAAACCACTTCCAAAAAAATCATATCCTTTCACCAATTTATGAAATATAAGAACGCAATCAACCACCAACCTTCCTTTGTCATTTCTGAATGTGATATTCGTGCAGTATAGTATGTTCCCCTGGTGCTAAGTTCCTGGACAGTAAATCTACATAAACCTTCTAGCACAACTGTATATGTCACTCTTCCACTCGGCTTCTCCACTCCTCTAGAAAGTTGCAAGGCACGAGCGGCAACACCCCTGACAAAAAGGATTTCAGACAACCAGCCTCTCAACTATTACCCCATCTTGCATTTTGTAACATTATACAAACATAATGAAAAAATTGTATGTTGAGTTATATGGAGAAAGATATCGATTACAATGAGAAAAAGTCGAGAAAAAACTTCATAGGTACTTCTGCTATCTTATGGTCGGATAAACAGAAACAACTAGATTATGGAATGACAAAAGACAAGTAGACATCATACCTTGAATGCCATTGAATAACTTCCTGATGATTTTTCCCATCTACTCTTTGCGAGTCAGAGGAACCAGATTGAACCCTCGAGCTACGATCTCCAGAATCACTTCCCACACCTAACCATTATTTTTGTTTGTCTGAAACAGTTAAATTATTTTTTCCTCGTCCCATAACCAAACATTACAAACATACATCACACCAACAAAACTTCTTCATACAATATAACATCCAATCAAAATGTAGCTGCTTAACCCTTGATTGTTTATAAAATAAGCAGCAAGCTAACTACCTTGAGATAACACAGGACCTATCGCTGAGGCGTCAGCATCATCTCGAACTGGAAGAATACCAATCAATCCCTTCTCTTCTCGCTGCCACAACTCTTGCTCCACCAGTTTCACACTGCGTCCATAGTAAAAAAATTTACACGTCAACCTTTTGTCAACGTCCATAAAATGTGCACAATCTCACAACAAATGCAAATTGCAATTAGGAACAAGAATATCAGATTTTCGTGTGAAAAAACATTTCAAAATCCGAAAAGTTTGAAATGAGTTCCAACATGAACTGAAAACTGATTGTCAAAACATAAAGACAGAAGTCAAACACAACCAAAAAACTCCCACGAGACGCCGTACAGACGAAAAAGCTAAAAAAAAATTGGCCTCCCTATATCGCCAAAAAAAAAAAAAAAAAAAAAAAAAAAAAAAAAAAAAAAAAAAAAAAAAAAAAAAANTAACATCCAATCAAAATGTAGCTGCTTAACCCTTGATTGTTTATAAAATAAGCAGCAAGCTAACTACCTTGAGATAACACAGGACCTATCGCTGAGGCGTCAGCATCATCTCGAACTGGAAGAATACCAATCAATCCCTTCTCTTCTCGCTGCCACAACTCTTGCTCCACCAGTTTCACACTGCGTCCATAGTAAAAAAATTTACACGTCAACCTTTTGTCAACGTCCATAAAATGTGCACAATCTCACAACAAATGCAAATTGCAATTAGGAACAAGAATATCAGATTTTCGTGTGAAAAAACATTTCAAAATCCGAAAAGTTTGAAATGAGTTCCAACATGAACTGAAAACTGATTGTCAAAACATAAAGACAGAAGTCAAACACAACCAAAAAACTCCCACGAGACGCCGTACAGACGAAAAAGCTAAAAAAAAATTGGCCTCCCTATATCGAAAAAAAAAAAAAAAAAAAAAAAACAAAGAACAAAATTCAAGTTACACACAAATTCAGCTATATAATTTCAAAAAAAAAAAAAAAAAAAAAAAAAAAGTCCGAATACCACGATCAGGCGAGTTAAGTGATGATCCAAAGCTACAAGCTCCAAATTACCGAAGAAAAAAAAAAGTCAAAATCACTCGGAACAAAATCAAGTTCATCAGAATTTCCTTGACGCTCAAGAAAAACAGCATGATTTTGCATTAAAGTCAAATTACCGGTGAACGGGAAGAAGAAGAAGAAGAAAACAGAGCTGTAATCACTAGTATTTCTTGACACGTACCTGCTGGATGAAGTGCATCGAATCCGAATAATGGCGCCTGGTAAAAGAACCTTGTTTCTGAAGGGAAGAATTCCGAGTCGACTCGGTAACTCCACCGATTCCACCATGATTGCAGTCGATGAAGAAGAGAGAGAGAGACGTCTGTGGCAGAGGTGGGGAAGATGAGAGTGGGTTTTAACAGACCGAAACGACGACGTTGAATCTTTGCATCAACAGCAACAAACCTTCTGAATCTCCTAGTTTTCCTTTCTTCTGGTGGAGTATTTAAAACAAAACATTTTGTGAAAAAAGTCCCTTGAATTTTCATAATTAGATTTTCGCCTCGGTTGTTTTGAAAATTTGCTTTATGGACCCCACGAAATGCAATTATCTTGATAAGTCGGTTGAAGAGTTCGGATAGAAATTGAAGGCTGCCTCACCTTTTTTCTTTTCTATGATTATTATTATTATTATTATTATTATTATTATTAAAAAAAATATATTTAGTTAAAAAAATATTTGTTTTGACAAATGGAACTTGAGGTAAATGCTTGAATAATGAATGAGTAAATCTCATTGGAATAAATTTAAAAAGTTTCTAAAATATAATTTACAAAAAGTTTTTTTTTTTAATATATATTTATATTAATAAGGGACAGAAAAAGATAATATAATTTTATCTTGACAGAAATCTCTTCTACTCGACCCCAGGTTCTATGTAAATAGAGAATTATCGTCCCGTTTTGGTAGGTCTCCACGAGTTAAATGAACATCTCTAATTGTAACGACCATCAACACTCCTATTTTTTAAGTCCTGACAAATGAAACTAGATTATCATGAGTCGTGATATAAATAAATAAAAAAATTGTCGAGCATCTCAATTATATTTCACTTAAAAATTGTTACCGGTACTTTCTAAAATAATTCGCCCAAATATACTTATTGTTTAAATAAATAGAAAAAAACTCTCCTCTAATCTCTCACGATTCCTTTACTATAATAACTGGCTAAACACTTATCAGTACTTCCTTAAAACAAACACAAAAAATAAAAAAGGTTCCGATTTAGTTTTTAAAAGTTCAGATTTAGTTATGAGATATGGAATTTGAACATGTCACTCCCTTTTATTTTATTGAATGATATTAATTTGGTAAAACTAACGGAGAAAACAAACCGAGTAAAAGGAAAAACACTGTTGGATGATGAAAGTCCCACATTAGCTAATTTAGGGTTTATAAGTGAGGAATACTAACTCCATTAGAATGAGGCCTTTTGGGAAGCCCAAAGCAAAGCCATGAGAGCTTGTGCTCAAAGTGGACAATATCATACTATTGTGGAGAGTCGTGTTCGTCTAACATGGTATCAGAGTCATGCCCTAAACTTAGTCGTGCCAATAGAATATGTGAATTGTATGATAATACTTACGGTGATGTATTCAATGATATGTTTGAGATAGGATATGAGAAGAATGCACTAAACGTTATGTAATGATAAGAGTAAGATATGTTTATGAAATGTTAAAGTTAGGTTACGTATCGAAGTACTATGGATATGAGAGATTGATAAAAACGATATGGTCACTATTGATCGATAAAAGAATATGGTTAGGTTATGGGTAGAAAGAGATAAGATTATGATAGATTGATAGAATAATAGCGTTAGAACGCGTTCCTGTAACGATATGACTAAGGTACGTTCATATAACGATATGACTATGATAGGTATAAGAATGGTAAAACTATGATAAGTTAGAGAACAATATGACCACGAAGTGTTTACGATATGATACGAGATATGAATGATATATATATATATATATTATTTATTTATTTATTTATTTATTGTGATATGATATGAAAATGATATGAAATATGTTATGATACGAGACATATGATAATTGACATATTTACGATATGTTATATTGTAATACGATATGTTATGGTATGATATGTATATGATGAAAATTGTTATGTCTGGAAGCATACAATGATATGACCGATTGACATGCAAAACGACGAACTAACATGAATTACAACACCGGAGTATGCATGAAAGGTATGATAAGCGATTTGAAAAATGATATGATATGTACGGAATACTAGCGGCGTTATATTAAATGATAATGGAAATGGAAAAATGTTGGGACCTTATGCATTATTGTGTGCTCATGCATTGGGGGATACCCCTTACATTTCACGAGAGTACGGATGCGTACGTTACAAGGTAGGAAAACTATCATTATGTTTAACCTAATGCTGTCATGGCAGTTACTAGTTCTAACGGGTGTCCAGCCTAAAGAGCTCCTATAGTATGCTCGCCCGACAAGGAAAGTGACCCAGCGGTGTGGGAACTGATTGGCGAGTCCATACTCACACGTATGGGTTGTGTGTAGAGTATAAGATACACATCCAAGTTACCTGTTGGGATAGTACCTTAGGAAAATAGACGGTTATGATAGATTCCATCATTGTATTCGCATATTCTTGCATTTAACTCCAATAGTGAGATCACTTATTATTTCTTTAAATACTCAAGTCACGTGTCACTTCTATTTCAGGCTAAGGTAAGACATTTATGTACAGCTGACGATGACTTTGCAACTCGAGACCATGACACATGCATTTGATAGTCGTATTTATTTTCTTAGACTTAGGTCAGAATATGAACTTTTAATTTAAACGTTTATTTATTTTATTTAATCTTTCGTTTTGTCGTTTTTAAAAGTGTTTTCAAAACACGTAAGTCCGTGACTGTGTTTTAAGATGAAAGTGACGTTTTATGAAAATTATTTTCGTATTCAATGTTCATAATAGGTATACCTTAAATTAAGTAAAAAATTTGGGGTTGATACAAATTTTTTCTAAAGTCATGGACCATTCTAAATAAATAACATAAAACATCTATTAATTTTATATTTAATAATCTTTTATTAACTTTAAAAATAAATTTTAATTTTTTTTTGGTATATTATTAAAAAAATTAAAAATTAATTTGTGGGTCCTCAATTTTCAATTTTTTTTTTGTATAATAAAACAATATGTTAAACTTTTTAATATGTCAAAATAAAAAAATATATATTTATCTATAAGAAATAAATTAAAAAGTTCAACATTTATTAAATATTTTTTACTTTTTTAATACTAAATTAACTTTAAATTTTATTATTATTATTTTATTTCACCTTAGTTAGATAATTGATATGAGAAATTTCGTAGACATTTTCTTGAGATTTAAATTTTAAAAAACGTGAAACAGGCGACAATCGCCGCCATGTTCACACCATAACCTCCGTATAATATGGTCAGAGAATCTGACATGATTACGTGGCATTATCAGAGTTGATGACGTAGCAATTACCACGTCATTTTAGGACCCATAAACTGTATTCCCTTCCCTTGGGAGACAAATTTAAATCGTTTTTAATAATTGGTTAAACATTTAAATTATATGCTTGGTCGAAAATATGTAATAAGCTGCAATCAAAAGTAGACTTATTATTAGAATAGCATATACTTGGTCGAGTGAATTGCTCGATGTATCGGGATACTATTACTATGCGACTGATATTGTAACAGCCCAAACTCACGGCTAGCAGATATTGTTCGCTTTGGCTCGTTACGTATCGTCGTCGGCCTCACGATTTTAATACACGTTTGCTAAGAATAGGTTTCCACACCCTTGTAAGAAATGTTTTGTTCTATTTTGCAACGGATGTGAGATCTCACAATCCACTCATTTCGAGGTCTAGAGTCCTTGTTGACACTCATTTCAGTGTCCAACGTCCTCGCTAGCACACTGTCTGGTGTCCACCCCTTTCGAAGTTCAACGATCTCGCTAGCACATATAAATATTATTCAAACAATTTTTTTAAAATTTCAAATTTACCCACCACCTAAATTTGGAGCATATATTATTTGCTTTGGCTCGTTACTTATCGTCGTCAGCCTCACGGTTTTGAAACGCGTTTACAAGGAGAGGTTTCCACACCCTTATAAGAAATGTTTTGTTCTCTTCTCTAACCGATGTGGGATCTCACAATCCATCCCTTTTGAGGTCTAGCGTTCTTGTTGGCACTCATTTCTCTCTCTAGTCGACGTGAGATCTCATAATTCACCCCTTCAGTGTCCAACGTCCTCGCTGACACACCGCTCAGTGTCCACTCCCTTCAAAGTCCAACGATCTCGCTTGCACATATAAATATTATTCAAACAACTATTTTCAAATTTCAAATTTACCCACCACCTAAATGTAATAATTTTGCAACACATTTTTCAAACCCACTTTGGAAAAATATATTTTATTTGTTTCTTTTTCACTAAGTCTCTCCTAGAAATTATTAAATGTACACGTGGAAAAAATACGACCAACTTCAATGGTCAATTATTTGGTTCTATAAAAAATTATTTGTAACACAATTATTTTAATGATTAATCAAATAAATTAATATTTTAAGTTATAATCTTTTTTAAAATAATTATTTTATACGAGACTTTAAAAATTAAATATTCATATAATATTAGATCAAGCACAACATATTAATTTATTTCATATTATTACTATTAAAAAAAAATATTAGCACGACGATCTCGAATTAAGTCTTAATTAAAGTATATATATATATATATATATATATAAAAGATATTTTCTTTGAATTTGATATCTGAAGACATAAGTCAATATTCCATCGATAAATAATTCCTAATTTGATTCACATGTGACATTATTTTTTTAATCTATACTAAAAAAATCTTTCCCATAAAGTATTTACAATTTTTTTTATTACACGTAAGATTCATTTTTGTATGAAAATTCAATTTTTCCATCCCAATTTGACGGTAACATTTGTAACTACTCATATCTACTGCGGGTAGATATTGTCTTCTTTCAACTTTTCTTTTGAACTTCTCCTCAAGGCTTTAAAACGCGTCTGCTAGGGGAAGGTTTCCACACCCTTAAATGATGTTTTGTTCTCCTCCCCAACCAATGTGGGACATCACAATCCACCCCCTTCGGGGCTTAGTGTCCTCGCTGGCACTCTTTCCTTCCTCCAATCGATGTGGGACCCCTGCCAAATCCACCCTCTTTGGGGCCAGTGTCCTTATTAGCACATTGCCTTGTGTCTACCTCCTTCGGGGAACAGCAAGAAGGCTGACACATCGTCCAGTGTCTGGCTCTAATATTATTTCTCGATTTGTGCATATCATCCTTGTGCAGGGGCCATGCTAATCGTTCCAATTTTATCATGTTCCATTTTAAAAACGATAAAAAAAGCTTGGAATATTTTATGTCGTGGGTTAGGTAGGGTCGGATTTAGACATTTTTAAAACTCAATTCAATTGGTCGGATTGTAAAATTTTTAATCTAAACAATATTTATTAAATAATGAACCAAGCCATAGTTTTTTTAAGTTGAGTTGGTTTATTTAAATTTTTGTTTTAAATAAAAGTAAGAGGTTAGTTTGTTTCATCCATTTATTTCTTTTCAAAAATTTAATTAAATTTTGAATAATTTTAAATATAGGAGAATAAATAATAAAAAATTAATTATGAAATTAAATAAAAATAAAATAAATACACGTAGATATAAATGGATGGTAAGAAAAATATATATATATTGAAATTACAGTTCGGTTCAACCCAATCTATTTTTACGGAAATTCATGAACCAACCTATGTCAATATATAATTTTTTTTGTTTATTTTATGGAATTAATTTTAACTCTTAATTCTTAAATGAATTGATTATGAAAAATATAGGGTTACATAAAAGTTCAAACTCAATTATTTCAACTCATTAACCCTATTAAATATTAGGAATTAAGTTTGATATGTGGCAATCATAATTAGAGTTAAAATCTGAACCTGAGTTTGAACCACTGTTCGATGCCTATATCATATGAACCGAGGTTTGTGATTGAATCTCACCAAGCTTGGATGCCTAGTAGTCAGGTAGTCCGTGTTGGATGATGAAAGTCCCACATCGGCTAATTTAGGGAATGATAATGAGTTTATAACCAATGAATACTATTTCCATTGATATAAGGTCTTTTGTGGAAGCTCAAAGCAAGGCCATGAGAGCTTATGCTCAAAGTGAATAATATCATACCATTGTGGAGAGTTGTGTTTGTTTAACAGTCTATAACCTAGCTTTGGGCTTCCCGTCAAGGTTTTAAAATAGTCCACGACCAACTTCAAAGATGCCTCTACCTTAATCGATGACCATTAAAGCACGATTGAGAACGAAACCAGACAACGTCAACCGAGGAGATTCAAGGTTTTTTTTTAGTGGTTAGTTAATAGCCAAAAATATATAAAGATTTTGCATAAACATTTTGTGGAAAAAATTAAATATTAATTAAACCATGGAGGAAGGGAATAAATAAATAAATAAATAAATGAAAATAAAATAAAAGAAAAAGCCCAGCCCAAGGCCCAATTGAGGAAGCCCAAAAGGTAAGGGTTGGGCCAGTTTACCATATATTTATTTTTCATTATTCAGAAATGCCACGGAAACCGTTTAGGGAAGGGGACTGGTGGATGCTCGCCGTATCTCTTTCTTTACAGCTTTCGCCGTCGCCGTCGCCGATTTCCCGATCTGTTACCGCCAAACTAAAACACAAATACTCAATTTCCCGCCCTTCAACAATTTTTCAAAAATTCTTCGCCAATTTCCCAATTCTCTTACTCCTTCCCACCTTTTTCCTCTCGGATTATACACTTCCGTCTCTAATTTTTCGCTTCGTTTCCTTGCATGGCGGCTCCGTCGCCAACCGTTAGCAACAATAGCTCCGACACCGCCACCACCACTGCCAGCGCAGTCACGGTTAACGCCGCTGTTTCCTCCAACCATTTGGCCAACCGTACCGCAACGCCGCCGAAGACCCTTCGCGGGCTCAACAAACCCAAGTGTAGGGTTTGTGGCAATGTTGCTCGTTCAAGGTTTAATAATCTCCTCTCCTGCTGTTTCCTCTCCTTTTGACTTGAATTTTTTTATTTTTAGTGCGCTTGAAACCCTAGATTTGTTTTGTTTGTAGTGAAGGTAGCGTTCTTCTGTCAATTTTTTTTTTTTTTTTTTGTAGATTGATTTTTCGCTAATATGTATAATATGGCACTTTGGAAAGTGTTTTTTTGCTACTTATCTTCATAATTAGATCAGATATATTATTTGGACCCGGTTTAAGCTGATTAGCTGATTTTGATATTTTATTTGCAAGCCATTGTTTAGAATCTTCGACAATCTTATCTTTGAAACGTTGCGCGCAGGTGTCCTTATGAATCATGCAAGAGCTGTTGTGCGAGAAATCAAAACCCGTGCCATATCCACGGTATGAAAGTGATATCTCTATTGGCTGTACAGTTATAATTAATTTTGATTTGCCATGGCATGTCCATTATCCAACCCTTGTAGACTCATACAATACAATTATGGCCTGGTGCCCTCCTTGGGTACACCGGAGCTGAAAAAGGAACTAGTGATTCTCAGAAAACAACCCTTGTAGCCTATGATTCTTTTCTTAAAATTCTTTTTATTTTATTTATTATAAGAAACAAGAATATGTGTTGCTAGCAAGAAGATCATACAAAGAAGGGGGAGATGAGATATCCCCAAAGGGCTAAAGGGTTAAAAGAAGACTCTCAGGGTAGTAATTACAAAATAAAGTTAGTAAGAGAATACCAGATGGAGGCAAAGAATTTAATAGACTCCCACGGATCATCAATACTAGTTCTTTTTTCTATGAAGACCCTCTGGTTCCTCTCTAGCCAAACTTTCCACAATGTTGCCGAAATAGCATTAAACCACAACATACGACCATCGTCCTCGAAGGAAAATCCAAAAATAAGTTGGAAAAGAGCCTCATAGTTTCTTGTAGGGAAGCACCAACTAATACCAAATTGTCCATAAGGAACAATCCCAAAAGCACAAAAAGAAGAGGTCATTCTGACTTTCTTCATTCAATCTAGTCATATCGAAAAAGGTGCTGAGACTAGATAAAAACTGAAACAATTCATGTTGCATAGTTTATTTATTTATTTTATTGAAAACAGAAACAATTCATTGATATGATGAGATAGATTGAACATAGAAACAATTCATTGGTATGATGAGAAGGATACAAAATAAGATCCTATTGATAAATAAATTACAAAAAGAAAAAAGAAACCTCTATCGATAACCAAGGGTAGATAAACTATTATACAGAAAGAGGAGACAATTTGCTTCATGAGATAGCCAAAAGAGACGTGTATTCAATAGACCAATTGATGTAGCGATTCTTGTCTTAGAAAATCCAAGTGCTCGATTCCAATCTTAAGTTCCAAAAGGACTGGACATGACTAAATTGAACGGTTTTTAATCTTTTTATACTTCTTAAGAAGCCCTCAATATTGCATTTAGCCATTAAAAACATTGAGTACATTGTCAGATGACTATAATTTTTAGAGGGGTTGAGATTCCTGGAGAGAATGTTTGGTTCCTTGTCTCTCTTTGACTTTGGTGTACAGGGATTTTTGTAAATTCTCTTTAGGTTGTATTTTGATAGATTAAAGCCATTTTTGTTTTAGTTTGACTTCTTTTGCTGGACTATTTTTTGAAAATGTGATTTCTTATAAGAAGAAACCGGCAAACTTTTTGCATGCTTAGAGGCAATACTTGCTTGATGTAAAATTGGAGAAGTATAATTATATATTTTAACTAGGAAATAAGAATCCGTGATAAATAAATTTGTTATATTTCTATTCCATAGACTTACTTTGGTGCACTTTTGTATCTTCAAGCGATGAACTGAGAAAAAGAGTGGACATTATAGTCCAAAGTACTAAAAAATGAATAAAATCTCCTTTTTCTTCTTCTTTATTGCCAAATCCTAAAGTGCAACAGGTGACCAAAGAGAGACCAAGTCAGTTGTAGGAGTCATGGTGCTGGCCATTTTATCTTTTCAAGTTTTTGTTGTTGCCACCTTTGGCTTGATCTTTTTTGTACTTTCATTTCTTAGTGATAACAGGTTTCGCATTTAAGACCCAAGTGCACTTAGTGCTTCCTGTTTTGCTCGTCTTTGTAGACAGTTACCTAAGCTTGCCTTGAAAACATTGAAAACAACCTAATGATATAATCAGTTGGGTGGAGATATAGGCGTGCTCTCTCTCTCTCGTGAAAAAAAAAAAAAAAAAAAAATCATTGTGCGCTACAAGAAAAGAAAAAAAAAAACAAAAGATAGAGAGAACTCTACAAAGACAACTAATGAAACTAAATTACCAAGAAGGGCTCCAATTGTTTAGAATTGGTGATAATGCATAACCCATGAACTCCTTAGTTATTGACTCCTGAAGAGAGGTGTCAAACTTAGCCAAGACCTGCCACTCTTCCATGGACTTTGAACCCCTCGAATATACATATCTCAAATTGAACTTGCAAATTGATATCTTTATATGGTTTGCAATCTTTGAGTAACACCTACTCAAAGGTTCCATGTTTAAATCTTCGAGAGAGTTCAGTATGAAAAATCTCCTGATGTCACGGCATCCTTGCATTACATTAGAGGCACTAGTGAGGTCCTAGAAACAAAATAAGGCCTAAAGAAAAATTATAAATGTCTTACCAACCGAAACCCAAAGAGAAGTATGAAATCTAATAAGGGACCACGACTCCCCTACAAGTTTTTTAACCCTTCTAAAATTTTATTGCTCTTTTCCCCCAAAGCCCCCACAGAATAGCACAAAGATAATCCAACCAAAGCCTGTTGCCTTTATCACTAAAAGGGGAGAAGGAAGACACTCCTCAAGTAAATCTCTACTGCTCTTAGGCTACACCAAACTAAGAGAGAGTCTCAAAGAAATAACTCCATCAATCTAGTGAACTGACAAGAGCAAAGGAGATGATCCAAGTCCTTGACTGCTTCCCTGCAAATTATACACTATTGGGTCCAAATCAACTTGGGTGAGAAACTTTGAACGCGATCCAAAATATTCATCCCATCAAGAAGAACCTGCCACACATAAAATTTGACCTTCTTTGGAATTTTAATCTTCCAAAGCTAAGAAAACATGGGAGAACTCCAAGTAGAAGAGGAGAGTTAAGAAAACATGTTTTGACGATCCAAAACATGGGAGAACTCCAAGACACCCAAAGAATGACTGATAGGAGAACCTGTTCAAAGGACTAGGACTCAAGACCCGGTAGTCGTCTCTCCACCCGAGAGGAAAATCACCATTTAAAGTGGGGGAGGATCACATCATGAGCCTCTCTGTCAGAAAGGGGTCGACTGAGACCAAGAGAAATAAAGGAAGAGTTTCAAAATGAGGGAAGGAGGCCATAAAGGAGGATGTTGAGTTGGATAAATGGTTAAGGCAAGGAAACAAGGTGCAAAGAGGGATATCCCCCAATCAAATATCTTCTCGGAAATAAGTACTTATCTGGTGCGTACAAAACAAAAAAATTGGGAAAAGAAATGGACTCCATGAGAGATACCCTTCCAAGGATGTTTGGTAGTACCTCCTCACACCCCTTTTGAAGACCAACCAAATGGGTGAGGGCCATATACTCTCAGTAACCTTATGCCACAAACGGTTAGACTCACAAGAAAAATGCACATCTACTTAGCCAACAAGGCATCGTTACACATCCTAGATTCCCTATACCTAATTCCCCAAGCTCCACTAGATTATCCACAACCTCCTAACTAACCAAGTGCATGCTCTTCCCTTCCTCCACCCCTTCCCATAAAAAATTACACAAGCTCTCCAGGTTACTGCAAGCGTTCACACATCATAAACAGAGATAAGCAGTAACCTGGAGTACCACTGAGGATTGGCTGAATCAGAGCGAGTCTCCCTCCCTCCCTTTGTCTTGGGGTTATGACCAAGGAGTAGACCCAAGTAAGAGGAAGGGAATGATCCCACCCAACGCCCATCTTGTTAGCTAGGATCGCACTGGACACCGATTATTGAACATTTGTTTTTGTTGATATATAACTGTTTCAATTTTATCAATTTAAACTCCATATTTAGACAATGTTTCAATTTTTATCAAATTCAATTTTCACCAGACTCATCCACTAATTTTTTTTTTAAAAAAACCAGTACAAAAATATCAACAAAAATCAAACATCATACTACTATCTCAATTAATGTACAGGATTGACCGTTGAACAAATCTCCCAAAACTCTCAAATTTCAACAAAAATCCAATTTTTATGTTGTTTTCTTTAAAAGTCTCCACAATTTTGTGCCTGATTATGTTTTATAATTCAGTAAATGCACATTCAAATATATTTTAAATTTTTAAAAAAGAAAAGTCAACTAGAAGGTAACAATTGCAACATTCCTTAAGGATTAAGGTACAATTTAAAGAAATTGAATGTTTAGGGTAAAAATTGGTATAACACGTCTAGAGGTAAAAAAAATTTCTCCGTAAATTTTATCAATTTTATCTTATGTTTATATTTGTCGTTGACCTGTCTGCACTTTTTCCCGGTAGCTTGCTGTGAGGTTGTGAAGGACTTGTGATTTTGTCAGTTTGAAGGTTTGGTTTGTGATTTTGATGTTGTTGATTTTATCTTGCAGTGTTAAAAGCAAACGCGACTTTTACGGACAAGACGCCTACTTTGAGCTCTCCTCTATTTGACAAGCAATCAGCAGATCCATCATCATCTGGGTAAGTATGTGAGTTCTAGATTCCATATATTTTACTTTACACCTATATTTATGTTGTTCCGACTACCAAGAGATAATTATATTCAGGATATTGGTTTCCCTGCACCAATCTTGCGTCTCTTATATTATTTATATACGTGAAATCTGTCGGTCATATTCTTCAATGGTATATTTGATAATGTTTTTGGTTGAAGGTCGAAAGTTATTGATTTTAGCCTCAAGTATTCTCATCTGAGAATTGAACATTAGGATCTTCAATGAATCAATACATCATTGGTTTAAGATTAAGGAAATTTCCGTTACTCTTTCTAACCTTTTGTGAACCCCTTTAAGGTTAATTTGATACTTTTCTTCCCCTGAAGATGATCAGATTATTTCTCTGGGATCCAACCCCCGCTACAGCCAACAGTTCAACACGTACTAATCCATCATAACAATGCTTAATTAGGCTACTGTTACTGGAGTCTGAATGTTCCAAGTTTCACAGTTCAAAGCTATATTTAGGCTTTTCTTTGGGCTGTGTTGAGATTTTCATTTTCGTTGGTTGTGTGCTTCAGGACTTCCCATAGAGTAGCTTCACTTCGACAACTTTCTAGCAACTTTTCCCAGTTCAACAATGTGCAAATCCCTCTCCGTTCACGGAAGCCACTGACTAGAAAGGTGTTCATAATTAGTCAATTTATCTTCTGCTTTGTAGTTTTTGAACACAAGTACACTGCCCTGTTCTAATTCGAGATAGTTTTTAGGATGCCGCTGCAATTAATGAATGGAGATTTTCCAAGTTGAGGGAATTTCGGGAGAGACATATTGAAGCAGAAAATGAAGCTTTTGATCGATACATGAAGAACGTTAATCTATTGGAGGAGGTATTTTCCATGAAATCTATGGTTGATGGGTCTCTCAAGGACGGACCCTCAAACTTTGCTACAGAAGGCACTGAGGAAGTGATACCTGGATTGAAGTTATCGTTAGGATCAGGATCAGACGACTCTAGAAAGAGGATACGGGAAATTGTTGAAGATGGACTGATGAAACTTAAAAAGGTCGAGGCAACTGATAACGACGATGAGGTTACTGACCAGGTTGAATCTGGTAAGGTTGCTGACCAGACAAATCGAAACGATGGATGGACAACAGTAAAAGGTTGGCATGCCAAAAGAGCTCGAGCTTTAGGTGATCTCATTGACAAGCTAAACAAAGCCCGGAACGAGGAGGATTTAAAATCTTGCTTGGCAATGAAACATCAGCTATTTAACCAGCACATAACATCCAGTCAAACAGAATCTGAAGAGACTGACATGCCCAAGGAGCAAGTTATAAAGAAAGATTTAGACTCGAGGAAAGAATTGGGTTATTCATTGCCAAAGTTGATTAATAAAACTATTATTGATCAAGAAACTCTTAACCGAATTGATGCTCACTTTTCTTCCCTTAAGCAGATAGACAATCTATGATTTGATGCAGATTTTTTTTCCTCTATTGACTTTAGGTCAAGGTCTCCAAACATGATGCTGTTATGTCCTTGTGTAATTTGTTCGCTCAACAGCCATTGATGTTTATATGGCAACAGCATTAAATGTGCATTATCTTTCCACAGATTCCTCACCTCATTTGTCTGTTCCTTCTTATCTGTGATGAAATGATCAGTTAAATCATGAACCTTGAACTGAGATTAGGATTGGGCATTGGGGTGTCATTTTTCTGGCAGCAAGTGATTGAAAATTTTCAGGGAAAGATCTGGTAGATGCCTGTGAAATGCATGTTGAAAAGGAAAAGTTTCCAACGTGGGCTGTCTTTTATTCATTCTTTGTTCCTTATTTTTATTTTGGGCCAGATGATTGCAATAAATGGGCCTAAAATAGGTTAATCATTGAGCTTTCTTTTCAAAAGCTATAATTGCAGGAAAATCAAGCTGCAACATGTGCTCTTCTTCTGCAGGATGTGTATATTAGATGTATATATTAGTTGACTTGAAATCTCACATTGATGGGGGAGAATGAAACATTCAAGGGTGTAAAAACTTCTCCTTAACAGATGCGTTTTAACAACTTTGATGGAAAGTCCGAAGGGAAAAACTCAAAGAGGATAATATTTGCTAGTGGTGGACTTAGGTTATTAGAAATGGTATTAGAGTCACACTCCATGAGATATGCCTCCGAAAGAGGGTGGACATAAAGCGGTGTGCCAACAAAGACATTGAGCCTCGAAGGGATGGATTATGAGTTTCCACATCCGTTAGAGAGAAGAATAAAACATTTTTTTTATGAAAGTGTGGGTTTCAACTGTATGCCGGAAAAGAAAAGAAATTCATCAGCTTTCTTTTCTCCCGTTCCACTAATGGGTGTGTAATGTTTTGCTTCATTCCAATTGCAAAAGACAAACAATTGAAATGAGGAAGTGTACATAATGGGGACTGCCAAACCCAACCATACATCTCATTCATTATTTATGTTTGAATCAAAGTCATTTGCTTGAGATGGGTTATTTGCACATTCCCACCACTCAACGACCAACGCCAAAAAGAAAAGAAAAGAAAAGAAAAGAAAAGAAAAGAAAAGAAAAGGAGAAACATTGATCTAATTACGACAAAGAATCCCATCTTAAATCTTTTCCTCTCCTATTATGTGCATTGGGAACATTCATCTCTTTGCTTTATTCTTCCTTAGGTTAAATTTAAGTTTCACTGTTGAATTTTAATTTTTCCTTTTTCCGTACGGAACGTAACAGTTCAAGTCTACTGCTAGTAAATATTGTCCATTTTGACTCGTTATGTAATGACATACGTTAACCTCACCATTTTAAAATGATATGATAGGAAGAGATTTCCCCACATTTATAAGGAATACTTCACTCCCCTCTTCAACCGATGTGAGATCTCACACTTAAACTTTAAAACATGTTTAATAAGCTCTTAAACTTTTAATTTTTGTGTTATGAAAGTCATTTCAAATTGCATACTATATTGTATACATAATTATAGGTCACATCTCATCTGACGGAAGGACTAAGTTTCACTTTTGATAGTCATATTTCCTTGGAATAAAAAAAAAAAAAAAAAGTTGTGTCTCTACTCATCTCAAAATCCAGCTTTTTCAGAAGCCATTAGGCATTTTGATCAACCCCATTATCATGCCATTGTATGATTCTATATTTCTGAGTCATGATTTAGATTCATTACCCAATAAATAAATAAATAAATAAGAACAAATACATAATTATGTTTGGATTATAGCCTACAATAGATTTTCTTTTAATAATATTGTAACATTTATTATTAATATATAATACTTTTTTGAAGAAATATTATTGTAGGTACCTTCGTTCCTCGAACATGTTTTCATTTGGGACGAGAATACTTTAGATATTTTTTTTAAATTTAGGGTTAGTAAATATAGTCTACTTTGACCTATTATGTATCATTATCAGCCTCACAATTTAAAACACGTCTATTAGAGAGACGTTTCCTCACTCTTATAAAGAATATTTCGTTCTCAAACCGATGGTCATAAGACGTTTCTAAACTAGAAGTTCTTCGTTCCTTCAAGAGAATTTTAACGAAGAATTTAAGATTTCTTTCTTTTTCACACCGATGGTCATAATTTTTATTAATAAAAATTTCAATGATTCTCCTCCCTTCGAATCTTCCTGTTTCGTCTTTTTATTATTTAATACATTCTCGTCCCTTTAGTCAAAAAATTGTTCATCGACTCAGAGAAGGCTGGTATAGATTAAAAATTACAATATTTGAATAATAAGTTTCAAAAACTAGAATATTATTAATAAAAAAAAAAGGCAACAAGTAATGCATAAACAATCCCACATTAAATATATGTTTGTATATTACCTAAAATTCAAAATTTTTTATTGGGAAAGTAGCTTTTTTGAAATTTGTAAATATAATATAGTTTGTGTATGATTGTGTGGTTGTATTATTAGGGTTAATTCATTCCATTCATAGCCCACAAATGGGTTATAATTCCAAGAAACCCATTATTGTTTATGTTGACATTGTTCAAAATTTCATGAAAAAAAGCCTTAGCTTGGATTAGGTTTGGTTCTTTCTCATTAATTACTCTCAAACAAGGGTGGAAAGGCTACTTCTATGCCTCATATTAGCTATAAACGACGTAATTTGTGTAACGATCTAAGTCCATCGTTAGCAGATATAGTTTTTTTTGGACTTTTATGGGCTTTCTCTCAAAGTTTTTAAAATGTGCCTGTTAGTAAAGATTTTCATATCCTTATAAAAAGTGTTTCGTTCTCCTCCTGAACTAATATGTGATATCACAATTTTGGTGCTAAGCTTATTGGGAAAATTGATATCAATATCCATTTCCAAAGAGTATCTATTTCAAATCATTTTTCCACAAGACAACTAATTTTAACTATAGTTCTACTCGTTTTAATATATATCTTTGACCAAGAGATTATAGGTTTGAATTCTAAGTCCCAAAAAATGCGTTGATTCTTGCAATAATAACCTGTGATATCCTATATTTGTTGGAGAGGGGAACAAAATATTTCTTATTAGAGCGTGAAAACCTCTTCCTAGCAGATGCATTTTAAAACCATAAGACTGATGGTGATACGTAACGGGTCAAAGCGGACAATATCTGCTAGTGGAGGACTTGAATTGTTACAAATGGTATCAGAGCCAGTCACCTGGTGATGTACCATCGAAGATGTTAGGCCTCAAGGGGTGGATTGTGAGATCCTAGATCAGTTGGAACAAAACATTCCTTATAAGGGTGTCTCTCCCTAGCAGACACGTTTTAAAACTGTGAGATTGATGATGATATGTAACGAGTCAAACCGGACAATATTTGCAGTGGTGGGATTAAGCGGTTACAAACCCATTTTTTTTACTACGATCTTACAAGAAAAAAAAGGTTAAAATATAGTTTTAGTTGTACTTCGAGTTTCGTTTTATATTAGTCCTTATACTTTCAATTGTCTAGTTTTAGTTCTATATAAAAGGCACTATGTTTTAGTTCTAAATCATAGACATGAAACATCACGATTCAATCGTGAATATATGTTTAAATGAGCAGTCACGTCCTTTGCTCCATTACAATAGGTCAAAGTGGATGTACATGATAAAGTAGTGTATCAGTTCGTGTACAAGTGTGATCTAAATCATAGATATCAGATTTGCTTAAACGAAGAATCACGTCCTTTTCCGTAATTTTTATAGTTGAATGAACACATTAGTAACTCAAGGTTATGGTCCCTACATGAAATGAATCAAAATTTGGTCTCCATACAAGTGTGTGTGAGAGAGAGAGTGTATATGTCATTATTAGTTCTTATCCTTAGAAGAAGGTTGAAGACAATGTAGTAAGCTTCGTTCACAAGGCATTTGTGATATCTATTAATTAATTCAAGGATTAGGTTAAAAGAGGCATCTGTGATATCTTCAAGATTTTTGTCCAACGATGGATTTTTTTGGTGGGTTTCTTTGATATGTTTCGATGGCTCAGTTACTCGACTTGCACGTTGTTTACAAAAAAAAAAAATGTATCTAAACTTTTAAAAGTTCCAATAATACTCTTAAACTTAAACTTACCGATGAAAAAAAAAAATCTAAAAATATAATTACCTTAGTTTTGGATGGAAACGGTTTGAGGCATAGTATTAACCTAATCTTCAAACATTTCAAAAATACTAATCTTTATTAGATATTTGAGAATTCTATTCTCATAGCTAAGTTTAAGACATGACTCTGATATCATGTATGGAGCTCTCGAACAATCTTCCCTTAATCGAGCCTCATAATCTTTGTTCGATATTTGAGGATTCTATTGTCATGGCTAAGTTTAGGGCACGACTCTGATACCATGCATGGAGCTCTCGAACAACCTCCCCTTAATCGAGCCTCATAATCTTTGTTCGATATTTGAGAATTCTATTGTCATGGCTAAGTTTAGGGCACGACTCTGATACCATGTATGGACCTCTCGAACAACCTCCCCTTAATTGAGCCTCATAATCTTTGTTCGATATTTGAGAATTCTATTGTCATGACTAAGTTTAGGGCATGACTTTAATACTGTGTTAGGAATCATGACTCTCCATAATAGTATGATATTGTCCACTTTCAGCATAAGCTCTCATGGCTTTGTTTTGAGGATTTTTTTTTATTTTTTTTATTTTTTAAAAAGATATTATTGAAACTTTTGAAGATTAGGTTAATATTATTATTTTTAAAATATAATGACAATTTTGTAACGTCCAATATCTTGGATTTGTAATTTGGATTCAACATTTGATGGTCCAAACATTCTCGCGTTTGAGTGAAGGCTATCTCTACAAACTAACACGTATTGGGATGTCATGTACTCACTCACATGATTTCTCAGACAACTCCTAAAAAGTCGCATAGGCTTTAAAGTTCATATGATTAAACTACCAAAAAGGAAGATGTACCTTGTTGATATAAATAGTAACTTTTAATTTTTAAAGTCTTTTTTAGTTATCCTTTCATCTGAGTTGTTCTCATTCAAATATGATCTCGACTCATTCATGTACACCTTTATTCGGTGTCATATTAATGATTTATTAAACCCAAAATTCACCTTTATTCGGTGTCATATTATCCATTCAATTAAATTAGATATGAAAAGAAAGTAATTAAAGAAAATTGACATTCAAACAAATATTTGATTATGACATTGTTAATATGTTATTTGGAATCATAAAAAATCTTCCTCTTTTAATTTGTCATTAGCTCAATTTGGTTAATTTTATGATGTGGAAAACTAAAATTAAATATATTTCAATTTTATATTAATGTTTATTCTAATTATTTTTTTAAAAGAAATTATAAATCATAATAAGATTATCCGTGGATTGGGTTGGGTCGAGTTGGATCTTGTTTAGACCCAACCAAATTGTTCGGGTTGTAACCTTTTTTCAACCAAAACAACTCTTATTTCAATAACGAACCGAACAGTGAGATCCCACATTAGTTCAAATAAACGCGAATTTTAGAGAACTTAAATGACCAAATCGAGGTGATTTAAAATATGAATCTTGAATTTGATTCTCCCGACCTGATTTTCCTCGTTTTGTAGTCCATGATTTAAAAGTCGTAGGGGGCCATAGCACATGATGTGCTTGATATCACAAATCTTCTCCTCTTAAAATGGTCCATTGGATTGGTAAGTGAAAATTTGAAATCCTTTAATTTCACCTCCCTTGGAGTGGGTGTGACAAGGACAATTTATATCCAATTTAATGGAATAATAATAATAATAATAATAAATAAATAAATAAATAAATAAATAAATAAATAAAATGGGGTTTTCTTGTTTGTTTGCTAAAAAATAATAATGCCCCTAGTGGGCCAAAAATTTGTCCCTTTTTTCAAAATTTCAAAAAAAATTTAAAACAACCAAATCCACAAATGGGTCATATAACATTTTAAGTCATGAAAAAGGGCTATCAAATAAAATTCAATTTCATTTTGATTTTTCTTCTATTTATATTAAATAACTTTTTAATATTAAATTAAATACTAAAGTATTAAAAATATTATTGAACTTTTCCCTCACTATCCGAACCAGAAACACTACTAAATTTTTACGAGCTCATATATTACTTTTAAAGTTCTAAATAAAAATGTTTTAAAATATTCTTAAGGGTAAGACTACGTTTAATTTAAAAACATATTTATGATTTTAAAAAGAGAGATAATCTTTAAGGTGTTGTGGATATTTTCCGTCCATACATTAATGGTAATAACTTTTTTGAATTTTTTTTTAATGGGAGAGTATTAATTAAAATTTTTAAATTCAAATATTAGGTTAATTAAAGTGATTTTGAGAATATTTTTAAAAGTGGAAATTATAATAAATTATAATGTTGCATTCATTTGGATGATAGAAAGTTAAATGAATAAATTCATTTTCCTCATTTTTTAAATTCAAAAATTGAATTTCAAAATCTTTGATTTGATATATCAAACAAAGATTTTTTTTTTTTTTTGGGATATTTTAAATATTAATTAGTTTAAATGGAATTTTAATGATGTGACTTTTTTATTTTTATAAGAAATGTTTAATTAATTTCTTGTATCTCACGACTTTGAAACGAGTCTATCAGAGTAAGAGGAATTTGGGTAAATTTCTTTAAATGTATCATTAAAGTAAGGAATCTACTTTTTTTTTTTCCCTTTAAAAATAACAATTTGGGTAGATTCACTGAACCGAGAACATATGTAACACTCGAGTAAAGAAAGGCTACATAAACGAATTGAGACCACCTCCGAATGAGGGTGATCGTGAAGCTAGTATGACTAAGAAAGATTTTAAAAAATTGAAAGTCATTACCTATACCTTCCTTTTCCGTAACTAAATTATAGAAATTTCATTGTTAAACTGCTTTACTTAGAGCAATTTCATGAAAAAAATTTCTTTCAAAATATGTTGGAAGGGCTCATGTTGATTATAGGTAACGACACAAGCCCACTGCTAGTAGATATTATCCTCTTTGAACTTTCCTTTTCGGGTTTACCCTTAAGGTTTTTAAAATTTGTCTCCACATCCTTAGAAAGGGTGTTTCGTTCTCCTCCCCAACCGATGTGGGATCTCATAATCCATCCCCTTCAAGGTCTAGCGTGCTCGCTGACACTCGTTCCTTTCTCCAATCGATGTGGGATTCCCACCAAATCCACCCTCCTTCGGGGCCTAACGTCCTTATTGGTACATTGCCTCGTGTCTACCTCCCTTCGGGGAACAACTTCCTCGCTGACACATCGCTTGGTGTTTGGCTCTGATACCATTTATAATGGCACAAGCCTACTGTTAGCGGATATTGTTTATTTAGACTTTGAAAGCTTACCCTCAACGTTTTTAAAATGCGTTTGCTATTTTAATCCATAAATGAAGGAAAAGTAGTATTAGACCAAAGACGTTGAATAGTATTGTGAGATCCCACATCAGTTAAAGAGGAGAAACCTCTCCCTAGTAGACGCGTTTTAAAACCGTGAGGCTGACAGTAATACGTAACGAGCTAAAGCAGACAATATTGAATAGTATTGTGAGATCCCACATCGGTTAAAGAGGAGAAATCTCTCTCTAGTAGACACATTTTAAAACCGTGAGACTAATAGTAATACGTAACGAACTAAAACAGACAATATCTACTAGAAGTAGACTTCGACAGTTTCAAATATGATAGGACTAACATACGAAAACGAGGGTGAAGAAGCGAGAAAACAACTTGGAGGGGAAGGAAAGAAAGTTATTGACAAAATTTATTGCTTTGAAATGGGTGTGAGAAAAGGGGATGATGTTTGGAAGGTTAAAGGAAAATTGGGCAAACCAATCTATTCATATGCCTTCGCCTCTCTTCTTTCCCTAAAATATCATATCATTCAATAAAATTGTACTAAGTTCCATGAATCCACAAAAAAAAAAAAAAAATTATTGTGGGACCTATAGAGAAAGAAAATTGAGTTTATAGATGCCATTTTTTTTTTTTTTTTTACCTAAATCGTATTAAAATTAATTCAAAATGATAAGTTCCCATATTGGTCGGAGGGAAACGAAACATTCGTCATAAAGGTGTGAAAACATCTCCCTAATAGACGTGTTTAAAAACTTTGAGGCTGACAATGATAGGTGTACTGGGCAAGAGAACGAAGCATTCATGAAAACCGGAGTCTTTCCAATATGTTTTGTACTCACTCATATGCATCTTAGGAATCGTGCTTTGTCTTCATTGGTCATTTGTAGATGTAAAATTATATATAAATCTTACCCGTTGCTCTCGAACGCATAACATTCTCCTATGGAATGTGGATTCGAAATCCAACACGAGTCCTTCCAACATGTTTTGTCCTCACTCACATGCATCCTAGAAAATTTTTCAAGAGGTCAACTATAAAGTTTCTATAATTGAGCTACTGAAAAGAAAGATACACTTTTTTCATATAGGTAGCAACTTTCATTTTCTCTTAGAATCGCTTTCATTTAGATTTGGTCTCGGTTCTTTCATATATCCCTCGTTTACTCGATGTCAAGAGAATATGAAAGTGACAATTGCTTTAATCATCGTGAAAAAGATAGATTAAAATAAAGCTAAGAATGTGAAATATTGAATTATGAAATTAATGGGTGTGTTGGCATACATCTTTGTAAGATGGGAAAGAGAGGACTTATCATTTATTATGATTTGTATATTCAAAACTTTATAATATAAATATGAACAAATGTATGCAAAGTCAATTGGGTTTGGCAATCAACGTTACCACTCATTCATTTCAAAAACATAATGCCAACCCTTCTTGTCTTTGATTCCCTTTCCATAAGTCCCCAATGACGTCCAAAACTCCTTTTTCCAAAACCAAACCTATAGCGATCGAGCTCGGCCTAAAATTTTTGACCTTTTAAAACGATTGATAATGAATAGAATTGGTGTAACGATTACTACCCAGAATTTTAAATTTGAATACGATACTTAATTGTCCTGACATTCACTTGCATAGATCCTTTTTGTGAGATCCCATATTGGTTGGAGAGGGGAACGAAACATTTCTTATAAGCGTGTGGAAACTTCTCCCTAATTGACGCGTTTTAAAATTGTGAGACTAACAGCGATACATACGGGCCAAAGTGGACAATATTTGTCAGCAGTGGTCTTGGGTAAGTGTTACACTTTTAGCCATCAATACTCAATGCAATTGGTGTAACGCTCATTGTTTAGGATTTGAAATTTGAATCCGCCACTTGATTGTTCGACATTTCCTTACATTCCATGCAACATGATCACATTTTCTATTTATCTTCAAGTGTTTTTAAGAGTAAAGACTATCCCCACATACCAACACAGGTCTTTTTAGTATGTGTTTTTTCCCACACATATTTCTTAGGAGATCACTCGAAAAAATAGCTCCAACCTAAGCACACATAACTTTGGAGTTCTTGGTGTTTGAATCACAAAAAATAAATGTCCATCTTGTTGGTATAGATAATAACTCCGAAGTTAAGTGTGTTTAACTTCGAGTAATACTATGTTCAATGACCTCCTGCATGTAACAGCCCAAATTCACCGCTAGCAAATATTGTTCCCTCAAGATTTTAAAACGCATTTACTAGGGAAAGGTTTCTACACTCTTATAAAAATGTTTTGTTCCTCTCTCCAACCAATGTAGGATCTCACAGAACAAGTAGGTAACGTGATCATTGCCGAGACGATAAAATTGAATCAGTAAAATATTTTGGAAATTTAATAAAATAAAGAGAGTAAAGGCCATATTCAAACCTAAATTATATTAAATTTATTTATATCTACTTCATGTTAGCTCATTTTCATGGACAAGTAGGCTTAAAGAAAAATACCTCATATACTATATAATATATAATTAATAACATTTGTTTTTGTTGGAGAAAATAAATGCGTATGATGTGATGGGGGCAGTACCATCATAAATGCCATGAGACCTATGATGTGATCCGTTTGATCAATAGGGTCCACTCTTTTTGTGCAATTATGACCCTTCATTTATAATCTCTTAAACTGTGATGAAAATTAAAATCTGATCCTTTTTTGGGAGATTTTTGATTGATGACTTCAATGGTGGTGATCTTTTTGTCAGATGGCTCCTCATGTGGTGGTGGACCATAGAAACATTCCCAATTTAATCCACATTCACATCATTATTTCCTTCAAAATAATTTTTGGGTTAAAAAATAAAAATATGTAAGAGCTCCACGTCGGGCTCTGATACCATTTGTAAGAGCTCAAGTCCACCATTAGTAGATAATGTCCACACCGTTACATATCCCCATTGGTTTCACGGTTCTAAAATGCATTTATTAGAGAGAGGTTTTCATACCGTTATAAAAAAATTTTCATTCCCTTCTCCAACCAACCAGAGATCTCACAATGAGTGTGAGTTAATACATTACCAAATTCGTAGCAGTAAAGATTTTATTTATTTATTTTGCAGCTCAAATTAGTCCATTTATTGTAATAAGTTAAGCATATTCCCATAATTGAACCAAATAAGTTTTTCAACGGTTGACTTGATTGAATGAATTATATAAAGTATGAACGACGCGTGCTCTGTAGCCCCTCCAACTTAGGTCAACCATATTTTTCGAACACTTTCGTATGAATCAAACCTATTTTTGTTCTTTATCGTTTAGTAGCGATCCATTGATTAGGTACAAGTCGTTAAGTCTATTAAGTGGCTAATTAATTGTTAAACTTCATACCATTCGGGTGATGGGTCAGTAGCTAATACACCAAATAGATAAGATAATTTGTTTGGTAGTGTGGTTAGGCCTAAGAATTTGTAATTAGGACCAAATCTTGCTTTTGGGCAATGGAAAACAAAATGGGTATAGAGGGTGGTGGTGGAGGATAGGGATGAGTGAGCATCTAGGCTACACAAAGTCAAATATTTCAAACTAATTTAATCATAATTAAAGAGAAAGAGATAGTGAAGGCAAAATTAATAATTTATGGTTACTGGTTTGTCCTCTTTAGCTCGTTATATATCGTCATCTGTCTCATGTTATGTTTCGTTTCACTCTCCAACCGATGTAGGATTTCACAATCCAATTCCCTCGAGAGCCAACGTCTTCATTGGCACACCACCCGATGACTAACAGATATTGTCCACTTTAGACCGTTATGTATAGTCGTCAACCTCATGTTATGCTTCGTTCCTCCCTCGATCGATGTGAGATTTCAATATCCACCCCTTAAGGGCTCAACGTACTCGTTAGCACACGACCCAATATCCAGCTCTAATACCAAAATCTAAGACTTATGAAAAGTGCATTAACTAAATTTAAATTTTTTGAAGTAAAAGGGTGAAATGGAATGGAGGAATTCAAAGTATGGAGACTAGAATGGTATTCTAACATTTAATGAAAATTCTTGCACGCATAGATCGATAAACTGATCGATTATTAAATTTATTTATAAACTAGAGACTAAAACGTTATGTATTAAGAATTGAAACTTAATTTTGGTGACATTTTTCAACGTAGAGACTAAATTATAACAAATATCATCAATTGCTAGTCACCAAAATGGTTGTTGGTCATTAGTCCTTGAATTTGGTCGTAGTCCCCAATTGTAGTCGTCAAGGATGATAGCCAGCAACAAAGATGAGAGAGTGGTGATTAGTGACTAGCGGTCGAGACCAAAGACTACAACCATTGACCATGGTAGTCACTGGTGGGTGGTGGTCTCGATTATTGATTATATCTCTCGTTCACTACTCACAATCTCCGGTCACCAATTGCATTTGTTAAAGTGGTTGGTGGTTACCCGTCCGTAACTCGATCATCAGCACTAATCATCGACCATCAAATGCTAGTACTAGTCCCTATTCATCAATCACATTCGTTGAAGTGGTTGGTGGTTATCGACCCCTGACTCAATCATTGGCTCTAGTCATCAACCTCTAGATATTGGTCTCGATCCCCATTCATTGAAGTGATCGGTGATTATCAGTCTCCGATGTTGGTCCCAGTTCCTAGTTCTCGGTCCTCAATCTTGGCATCAACAATCGATGGTCAATGATCAGGATTGACGACTAGTGGTTAGCAACTAGAGTTGAAGACTAGTGACCAACGACCACTTTGACGATCCATCGCTGAAGTGATTATAAATGGTTACGTTACACATCTCGTAAACGAATTCTTTTTCAAAACTAAACAATCGAAAAGTCAATTCAAACACACCGTGCCATGCCATTTCTCGTATCTTAGAAAAAAAAATGTGTGGATAACTTCAAAATATGGCTCAATATTCTTATTCATTGTTCACATTCAACCTCATTTTTCTCGTCGATTCCTTTTAATTTGATGATGATTCATGAGGATTTGTCTTTTTTTTTTGTTTTTTTATTTGTTTCTTTATGGACGGAATATGGGATAATCTATCTCTTATCAACCATATATTCTAATAGATCACGAGAATCAATCTTTACTTTTAGAATGATTAATTATTTGTTTACATTCTTGATAATCATGATTATTAAACTCACTCAGACATATAACTCGATTAAATTAGAGGTTTAAGGTTCGAATTCTCATTTCTCCGTCTTTTTTTTATTTAAAAATAAATAAATAATTTCAATAATTAAGTTATTTTCAAAGGTTTTTAATTAAACCAAAAGAAAACCACCACTACTCTTTTATTGAATTTGGTACATCTACACATCCTTTATATATATCAATTTTTAAAAGGTCAACCAATTCGGCTGGTTCATCCAAAACTTAATTAATTATTAATTCTATCAAATAAATTTATAATTATGAATTTTTTGCATTTTCCATCCATTATTATTATTTAGAGGTTTTCGTATGACTTAATAGCTCGATCAACTCGGACAATCCATCTTAAATTTTTAGAAAATAAAAAACTCGAGTCGGTATGTGGGTTGACATTGTCTTAGTTGGGTCAACACGACAGACCTGAAAAAATAGGGTTACAATCGAACCTAACCTTACCCTATTTTTAAGATTATTACGAAGTTTAAAAATGTTAAATTCGTAACTAATGTGAGTGATATATTGTATCCTGTGAATGATTTGATATTTCAGTTTGGTGATTGACCTCCCAACTTTAAAATAGAGGGTTTGGTTGTGAACTTTATTTAGGTTGTTTAGGCTAACAACCCAATTACCCCGAAATTTCGAGTTGGTCGAAAAGATTTCTCCAACTGAACCCATATACACCCGAGAAAATAGCTTAGAGTAGAGGTAGAGAGAAGAAGAAAAAAGGGTTTTTATGATTTATTTAAAATAATAATAAACAAAAACTAGTCTCCACTTGAGTGAGTTGGAATTGAATAAATCTTTCAATGCTACTAATAATACCTACCTCAATTTTTGTCCTACTTACCTAAATTTATTTATTTATTGTATATTATAGAAAAAGAAAATAGAGTTTTCAAAAAAAAAAAAAAAAAAAAAAGAGGATTACATCGAGGCTAGATGAGAATAAGTAAGCCTTCTTCATCCCGACCCTACACGGAATTTCATTATTTGTCCTCGAAAAGAAAATTCTAGTATTCTACATCTTTTTCAATTATTTTATCATTTTTTAAAATATCGAGATAGCTAATCTTCTAAATTATTTATTATTTATGAATTTCACTATAAAAAAAATAAAAGGAATTTTTTTTGGTAAAAAGTCGAGCATATTTGAAATTTTTTCAAACATGGATCAGACATCTTGTGATATCCGATATTGGTTGGGGAGAAAAACGAAACACCCCTGATAAAGTGAAAGTCCAAAAAAGATAATATCTACTAGGAGTGGGTCTGGATTGTTACGCATCTACAATTTTCGAAATAAACTCTTTAAAAGAAAGATAGGAACTTTCTCCTCCATCCTAGTTGTTCGTAGTTATAGGCAGAATTTGTCATGTCTATATTAAAGTACCTAGGCGTGGGAAGAAAGTTAAGAAGTCGTTTCCTCGCCCTTTAAAACTTTGACGTTTTAATATGATAGGGTAAAAAAAGTGGGAGAAAGCATTAAAGAGAAAAGGCAAAAGAGAGGATGCATAAGAGGAGAAAATGAAAGGTTGTCTTGTGGTGTGAAAGAGAATGGAAGAAGAAAACAAAAGGGTTAATGGAGAAAGACAGAGAGAGGGTTTGCTTTTGTGGGGTTTAAGCAAAAGACCAAATGAGAGATGCTATTCCAAGCATTTATTGATATCAATTCTTATCTCGATCTATACGAACTTTGTAGATTTGATATCAAATTGATTGTTCGATAGCCATTTGATATCAAATGGATTGTTCATAGTTATTTGATTTTTAGTTTTAACTTCGTTAATTTTTTTGTTGTTTCTATACTCCTAATTGTCCCTCCTTCTCAAGTGTGATTTCTATGTTATGTTTGGCCGTGCCTAAGGGTATATCGGTTGAAGTAGATTCCCAAATTGTACAAGCTTCTTCCAAAGCATACGGCTTTCTGGATGTAGATGATGATATCTATATATATGGATCTTATATATATCGTCCAATGAAGTACCACATGAGTGAATATATAGGAATCCAAATCCGCCGAATCACTCATGTTATGATCTTCTACATCCTAGGTCTTCCCGTTCCTTCATCTGACTTATGTTCTTCATGTAATTTATTCTTAAGAAAATATTTGAGTCATTGGTCAAATTCCAAATACAAATTTTTTTTTTTTTAAGTTTTTTTAGTTTTCAAAACTTGAATGGATTTTTAAAGACATTTATCAAAAGTAGATAACAAATGGAAAAAAGGAGCATAAGTTTGAGGCTTGACGAAATGGAAAGTATTAGCATGTTGAAATTTTGTAGGGTTGGCAATGAAAGAAAGAGCCTATAACTGGAACGCTCTGCTTGCAGAAAAGAATAGATGCAATAGCCTAAGTATACTGCTAACAGATATTGTCCACTTTGGTCTGTTACATATCGTCGTTAGTCTTACGATTTTAAAATGCGTCTAATATAGAGAGAGTCTAGCCCTACTCCGATTAGTGTCTCGTACTATTCGGTGACTGACTCTGATACCAGTTGTAACAGTTTAACTTCACTGCTAGCAGATATTATCTACTTTGGCTCGTTATGTATCGTTATCAGCCTCACGATTTTTAAAACAAATTTGTTAAGGAGAGGTTTCCACACTGCTATAAGGAATGTTTCTTTCTTCTCTCCAACCGATGTGGGATCTCACAATAGATTAGAAGGAGGTTGGATTTGAATTTTTGTCCAAGTGAAAGTTGAAAGCCATAAGAGAAGATTCCCCGGTATGAAAGAGAAGAAAAAGGTGGTGTTATCAAGATTGACCTGTTTTATGAGACATTGGAAATCCAGATCGATGATACGAAGAATGGAACATCTTAGTATCGAACAAGGAGAATGCATTCTATTTCCATTTCTTTACATTCCACCCGACCCAGTTATGTGCTACAAAGACATCCGACGTTCTCAATGGCTAGGTGTCACTCTCTTTCTGAGTCATTCCAGCTTATGTACGTGGAAGATTATAATTTTGAATCTACACTCATTCATTTTAGATATCAAAACAATTTTTAGGCAATGAGTCTCATTCTTTCTTATGTTGGATGAAAGTCCCACATCGGCTCATTTACGGAATGATCATGAGTTTATAATCAAAGAATACTAATTTCATTGGTATGAGGCCTTTTGGAGAAGCCCAAAGCAAAGTCACTAGACTTTATGCTTAAAGTGGACAATATCATACTACTGTGGAAGCTCATGTGAGCCCCTAAACTTAGCCCTCTAGAAACACCATAAAAAAATTAATGATACTCCACCATTTACGAGACGAATTAAATATTTTAAATAGTAAAATATATACTTAGTAGTAAATACATAAATACACTTAATTACATATATATATATATATATAATAGGATTATAATTAAAGTCATTGATTTTCTTTAAATAAAATATTATATTAAAAAAAAGGTCATTGATGAGAGAGAGAGAGACGCATATAAGTGCTTCTCTCCCAATTTTCTCTCTTTACTTTCATTCCTCTCAACCACCGCTGACGGTGGCTCAGTTGCCGGAAACCACACTTCACGGTGGCGATACAAATTCATTATAAATGTTGTCCTATTGTTTTTAATTAATTTTTTTTTTTTGAAGTCTGTCATTGAAGAGTCCGCCTTGTGTCTTTGTTTCATGCTTCTTCTGTGGTAGACTTTATTGTTCTTGCCTCCCTCTCTCCTTCCATTTCTCTCTCTAGAAAACCTCTCCCTTTATATCTTTTTCCCTTATACGTTTCATTATTGCTTCCATAAATCCTTCTCTGAAACTCTCTCTCTCTCATTGATTCATTTCCATGGCTGTTCAAGCTCAATACCCTTCCAATGTTCTTCTCCATAACAGGTTCCTTAAATTTCCCTCTCTGTTTTCCTCTGTTCTGTTTCTTAATCCGGTTTTTCTCAAGCTTGTTCTCTGGAATTTGCAGAAACATTCAAGATTCCGGCCATGATTATTCATTGCAGCCTCAGCCGGGCGGAGGCGGCGGCGTAGGAGGAGGAGATCTCGAACAGTCTCATGCTCTGTTCAACAATGGAGGTTAGTTTGAATTTCAGTTTATATGAGTTGTTTTGTATTGACCCAATGAAATTGAAGCGATTTTGATGATGGGTTTTGAATTTGGAAGTCAGGTGGGAATTATTTGAGTAATTTAAGGAAACGAGGAAGAGATGTCTCTGTTTCAGCTCCGATCATCAATCCTCTCTGTTTTCAACCTCAGATTATTGATCTTTCTCAGCTTCATAACCACCACCATCCTTCCAATGTCGTATCCACCGGACTCCGGTTGTCTTCCGGCGACCAAGGACTTAATCCCCACCACCACCCGCCGCCGCAGAATGATGATAATCTTGTTTCTCTCTCTTCCTCTGTTTTCATCTCCGATGAATTTTCGTCTCAAATCAAAGTGCAACGTGATGAAATTGACCAATTCCTTCAATCCCAGGTACGGATTTGGAAAACCCAGATGGAATTTGTGGAGATGGAGAAGAAAGTTTTGATTTTTTTTTTTTTTTTTTTTTTTGATTAGGAGGAAGAGCTGCGGCGGGCGTTGGCGGAGAAACGGCATAGGCACTACCGGGAATTGTTGGGGGCGATGGAGGCAACGGCGGTGAGGAGGTTAAGGGAGAAGGAAGTGGAAGTGGAGAAGGCTACGCGTCGCCACGCGGAGTTGGAAGCACGCGCCGCCAGGCTGAGTATGGAGGCGCAAGCGTGGCAAGAGAAGGCGAGAGCGGAGGAGGCAGCGGCAGCAACGCTGCAGGCTCAGCTGCAGCAGGCGATAATGAAGGGCGCCGGAATCGGCGGAGGAGGAGACTGCACGGCGGAGGATGCGGAGTCGGGTTACGTTGACCCGGACCGAGTCATCGCCGAGTCGGGACCGAGTTGTAAAGCGTGTCGGAAGCGAGTAGCGTCGGTGGTTTTATTGCCGTGTCGACACTTCTGCATCTGTACGGTTTGCGATCACGTGGTTCGCACGTGTCCGCTTTGTCGGGCCTTGAGGAATTCTAGTGTTGAAGTTTATCTCTCTTGAGGCCCATTGGTTCAAGGCCCAATTCTGACTCCCCCAGGCCCAATGGTAAAACCCAACAAAGAATTACCCAAAAAAAATATATAAATATTTATTAAAAATTAAAAAAAAAAACATAAAACACCACATTTTGTTTTTTCTCTTATATTTTTCTTGGAATATATTTTTATACCTGGAGGTGTAAATGGCCATACTGACCTTGGCTTTTTTTTTTTTTTTTTTTTTTTAACGAAATTCAATTGAAATATAAATTCTTTTATTTTATAAATAATTTCTTGTCCCATTTATTTTATTTTAAACTTATGTCAAAATTTGAGAAGTTTTTAATGCGTTCTTAAACTTTCAAATTAACTTTTGGTCTATATTCGAACCCAATAAAAAAAATGGATTACTTCAAGAACTCGTTAAAAATAATTTTGGTGCCTCACAGTTTATTAGATAGTAAAAAACGTTCTATTGGGATTCTAACGAATAGAAAACGATTGCATGCAGACAATTTGATCATGATCGAGTGACATTATTTCTTTAGCCCGAACCCATCCCGACCCACGATAAATAGAGGATGATTTATTCATAGATCTAGAAAACTTTAATTAATCTATTAAATATAAAATTAATTTTATAATTTAACCCACTTTTTAAATGAGTTATTTAAAATAATAATAGGTGGAGAGAGATGAATTGAGAAGTAGGTTGAAATAGCATGATGCACGTGCAATGCACATGCCACTGTCTTTTTTATATTTCCAATACAAAATTAATTTTTTAAAATAATAATAATAATTTTAAAAAGTATGTATATATATAGGAAGAGTAAATGGTGGTTGGTTTGGGTGTTTTTTTGGGCGTTTGTGTTGGAAACATTGAAATACCAAACATGGGATAAGTACATATAATGTAATGTCCTATCATAGTGTTTTGTTTTATGTCCCACATTTCTTCATTTTAATATAATGTTTCATTATTTTTTCGTGTCAATTTAAGCATAGGTTAGTGTTAATTGATGGGTATTTTATGTCACTCTTCGTCTCATGTTACTTATGCTTCGATACTTCTATATCATTGAATTTTTTTTCTTGAAATTTCAAATTAATATTTGTATTAATTTAATCTCTGAATTTTTATATTCGAATCAATTTAGGCTATGACATTAAGTAAACAAGGAGTACATAAATGAACTAAAATGTGAGACTGACAGCGATACGTAACAGGTCAAAACAGACAATATTTCGATAGTCGAGATGGTTGACCCGAATTTAAATGTGATGAAGGTAGGAAGAGGTGAATTTGTGATTATATAAGAATTTCATAATCTAACCCGAATATATATATATATATGACAACCTAACCCTAAAATAGAGAGTTAGATGAGCTGAGTTATGAACTCTATTCGAGTTCCTCGGGTCACTAACTCAAACAACCTAACCTTAAAGACGATGTATGTTAAGTTGGTATACATTTTCTTGGTCGGGTCTTTCCTAATTTTTGGATCTGAATCCACAGCATGGGCTTAATGGAAAAGGTTGGGCCTAGCTCCACTCTGGGCTTCAATAATAAAGCCCATCAAGCATTTGCACGATATTCTTCAAATTTATCACTACTCTTATATATATATATATATATATATATATATATATATATATATATATATATATTTTTTTTTTTTTAATTAATAAAAATAAGATTTATATACGTTAATACTTTATTTTAAAAATATTCTTTAACTTTCAAATTATTAAATTTTTATTAATACCGCAAATATACTCATAATTTTATTTAAAAAAAATTAATACCCTTAAATTTTAAAAAATTTTACCATTGTTATTATTATTAACCGTTTTTCATTTAAAAAAAAAATTAAATATTTTTTTAAATAAAGTTTTAAGACCAATTATTATTAACAGTTTTCATTAAAAAAAACAAAAGTATTTTTTTTTAACATTTTTTAACGTAAGTTTTAAGACCAAGTGCAATTTTTAATTTTAATTTTTTTTTACTATTTTTGTAATCTTTAATTCTCTCATAAATTAAGTATTTTGACATTATTATTGGTTTTACTTACACCTCTTAAGAGTGATTTTTATTTAATCAAAATAATTTTTAACAATTTATTTTTTAAAAATATTTTTCGGACATTTTTATAGAATGTCGGTAAAATAATTTATATAAATTTAAAATTATTTTCAAACGAACCAAAAAAAAGTTTAGTTATGTTTGAATTTGTATTAAAACTATATTATAAATATCATTGTTAAATATGATTTTACTTTATTGATGTGACACATCTTTTACATTTTACAATAAGAACATAATAGAGGATGAAATTCCCATTATTATTATTTTTTTATTTTCCCCTAATGAAGATTCCTAGAAGCTTCATGAAACTTTCAATCCTAAATTAATTTATTTATTCATATTAAAAAATATATTTCAATAACAATTACACTTAAAATAATCAACCAATAGGCTATTTTCTTATTTGTTTTAATTGTGAAAACATTTCCTTTGATTTAAAACTAAATTTATTACCACGTAGGATGTCCACGTGGTAGGTTTTTACTCTTACTTCTTTTATTCTAATAAAAAAATTGATTTTATTTACTATTATATATTTAGAAAGTTAATTTGCTTTTGCTTTAATTTTATTAAAATATAGTAATGAGTATTTGAGCTCGAGAGCTCTTTTGGACCAAACTCACATTTCGAGTTGGTTGGGTTGATGAACCGAACAACTCGAATAGAACTCACAATCCAACCAATCCTTCATTTTCGAGTTGGATTGGATTGTCAAGCTGTTTTTTTTTTTATTATTTTTATAAAAAAAAAATCATACTTATTTATATACTTGTTATATTAATAATTAAAATCTCATTACAACTATTTAATATTTAAAATAATCTTAAAGATAGGATATGGTTGGATTGTAACCCTATTTTCGAGTAAAACAATATAATTTAATTTTTCATATTCTCTTTATGTTTTTATTGAATTTTAGGTTAACCTTTTTAATTATAAATTAAAAAAGATATTTATAATTTTGAAATTTTATTTTGTCAAATTTGGAATATTTATCTTTTAATTAATTTTTGTTTATTTAAAAAAAAATCCATGGATTAAAAAAATGAAAAGAGAATAAAGCTCCAAATATATAAACAAATAAATAATATTTATTTATTTAAGTTAAAAAGCTGCAACTTTGTTTCTGTACAGAATCTGCTTCACATTAGAAGGACATGCTACTCTGTGGGAAACACACGTGGGAAGCACATGGTGTATCACGTGATCAGTGCCACGTAGATCTAATTTAAATAATTACCAATCGGTGTTGTAATAAATTTAATAAATTTTTACTCATGATTTTAAAAGGTTTCCACGTCCTTATAAAAATTGCTTCGTTTCTCTTCTCAACTGATGTGAGATCTCACAATCTATCTATTTTTGGGTTGTCGGGTTCATGTACACCTTTAGTACAAACCTTTTCCATCCATACTATTTTATTTTTAAACAAAGTTAAATATTCGGGAATATTTTTTATAATTTAATATTTTATTTATTTTTTTATAGTAATAGTTTAATATTATATAATATAGTTGGTAACTTAGGTAACCTAATAAAGAAAATTGTAGTCGTTAGCCCACTTGCATTATACAAAGACTCCACTCCAAAGTCATTGGACTCTTTCAATAATGTTCCCATCAAAATAAATGCCTTATATTATATAAATAAATAAATAAATAAATCCAAATTTTAAAATTAATTTATACGAAAATAGGGTTAATCACTCGAGATCTGCTTCTAATTAATTCATTTGTCTCGATCATAACTTAATTAATTATTGAATTTGTTCTTCTAATTTAATTATTCAATTTTTTTTAAATCTTAAAATTTTAAGATAATAATTTTCTAGTCGTGTTATTAGGGTTTGAAAATGTTAATATAGAAAATTTAAAATATAATTATGAAAGTTTACTTTGACTTTATTTCCATCCATCTTTTTCATGAATCTAATAATTCTAATAATTATTTTAGATACCTTAACTTGTTAACTACCAATTTCTTTATTTAAATTTTATTTTATTTAAAAAATATTAATATTTTTGTGAGAGTTAAAAAATTAAAAATATATTTCTAAAATTAGTCACTTTTGACTATACTTTTCAGGCTCACAACTTCTTTGTTTAATACTTGAAGATTCTATTGACATGGTTAAGTTAAAGGCATGACTCTAATACCATGTTAGGAACCAACGACTCTCCTATGATATTGTCGACTTTAAATATAATCTCTCATAGCTTTACTTTTGGTTTCCTCAAAACGCTTCATATCAATGAAAATGTATTCCTTACGTATAAACCCACGATCATTCCATTAATTAGTTATCGACTTATCTAACATTAGTTTAACGAAACAGAACTCTTACAGTAAAAATCGATCAATTAGAGAAGTAAAACATAAACCATTTTACCCGAGAAAGTTCTCGAGATTTCGAATGTGTTGTTTTTTTTAGGTGATATAATTGAATGGAAAGTGAAAGGGAAAGGCAAAGAAATGTCTCTTTGTGCAAATTGATCCCATTATTAGCTTTTGCTATTTGGTCCTTTGTTTTTTATATATTTACTTTTCTTAATTATGTGACAAAGATATGTGGGCCAAATCTTCCACTCCCCCTCTTCTTTCTCTAGTCAATTATGTGTCTCTTTCCAAACAGCTAAGCAATGGTTATTCCCAAGCAAACACTAAACAAAAAATAAAATAAAATACCCAAAATAAGACGATAGTCGATGACAGACTTAATCGAGGCTTTATGCAACCATCCTTCAACTATACCTACCTTCTGAAATACGTATAGTATTAAATCCGTGCACTCATTCTCTTCTTTTAGCTTTCCTCTACCCATACTTTCTTGGTCGTAGGACTTATGTTGCTTACTTCAGTCTATCTTTTAATATACATGTGAGATCCCATATCGAATGAAGAGAGGAATAAGTGCCAGTAAGGATGTTGGGTCCTGCAAGCGAGTTAGATTGTGAGATTCTACATCAGTTAGAGAGGAGAACGAAACATTTTTTATAAATGCTCGCATAAATAAAATAATTTATGTAAAATGTGTAATTGAATGGGAATTTTCTTTTTATTTTTTATTTAATTTTCATTGGTTTATTTAAATTTAATAAAGAAAAAAAAAGCATATGGACCATTCATAATTTGAAAAGGATTCCTTTGAAATGGCTCTCTTTTTCTTAATTATTGGAGGAAAAAAAAACATATTGGTTATTTAAAATTTTATAAATATTTTAATTTGAGAGAGTGAGAGGTTGTTTTTTTAATTACAAATAATTTAATTAAATAATTTTTTATTAAACCATATATCATTATTGCTCCTATTATTTGACTTTACTAATTTTTTTATTTGATACATTGTGCAATTCATTAAAGTTATTTTTATTTTTTTTATTTTTTCTAATGATGTTGTTATTGAAAATTAGGGATGACAAAAATTCTTACAAGTCGGGACTTCGTCGGGACCACTATGTGGGGGACTAGCTGCAAATTCAGACAAAGTTTATGATACGACTCTTATGTGCACTCTAAAGAGTTTTTACTTTACTTTCTTGTAAATAGGTTCATGAGTTTAGGGTTTGAGCTCTTCTCCCTATTTATCGAGTTCAAGAAGGTTCAAGGGAGTCATGCAGCTCATTTTATGGCATGTAATAAAACAAATGAGCTATGTCTCGAGATCATTTTTTTTACAAATAGTATGAAAGTCAAACATCAGACAGTGTGCCAACAAGGACACTGAGTCCCAAGGGGTGGATTGTGAGATTCCACATAGGTTGGAGAGGGGAACGAAACATTCTTTATAAGGGTGTAGAAATCTCTCCCTAATAGACGCGTTTTAAAATCGTGAGTTTAATAGCGATACGTTTGGATAATATATGCTAGCAGTGGGCTTAGACTGTTACAAATGATATCAAAACTAGACATTAGGTAATGTATTGGCGAAAACACTGGCCATATTTATAAGGGATGTTTTAAAGCACCAAAATTATGCTAGCTCGAACAACAAACATTCAACGAATCTGGACGCTAATCAAGACTTAACCAGTAGGGGTAACGGATTTTGCGGGTTAGATGACGTGGCTCTGGTGAGGACTCATACACACACCGCTGGCATGAAATTTTTGTGCCACGTGGTTAAGAAGGGCAGCGGGCAACGGGTAGGAGAGAGGAAGAAAGAGTAGCGTCCGACAAATCGTCCGGGAAAAGAATGGGAGTGCGCGACGTGTCGTATGACAGAGAGGAACACGACAAAAGAATCTGAGAAGCGTTAAACCGTGAGTTAGTACATATTACCATTTTCTCCTTTATTTTTCTAATTCTTTAAATTTTTTTAATTTAATTTAATTCAACTTTATAGGGCGATTCTCCCGTTCTCCTTCCTTTGCACTTTCTAGCGCGTGTGCTCCACTGCCCCCCCCCCACCAAATTGTATAATTCTCCCGTTCGGTCTGACTCACTTCAATTGTTCGAGTTATAATTTTTTTAAAAAATAACCTCGATTAAATAATGAACCTAACTCAACCCAACTATAAAAAAAATTTTGTTCGAGATAGTTCGTCTCGTTTATACAAAATTTTGTTTTTTATTTAAAAAAAGCTATAAAAAAAAAGTGGAAGATTAATATGGAAATATAAATTTAAAATTGGATGAAATTGATATATTATTATTAATAATGCAAGTTCCCAACATTTGCTATAATTAAAGACCCTATTAAATAACCAAAAAAACCCAAAATAATTAAAAGAAAAAACATTTGCAAAAATAATAAAAATTATTAAAAATAATAGTAATAAATATTAAGCGAGCATTAAATGCCACCTGTTAACAAAAACCAATATTTTGTTGAACTGATCAAAGTCTACTCTTTTATTACCTTCGACACCAAGTCACTTACATTTTTTTTTTTTTTTCTAAAAAAACATCCTCGTCTCGAATTCCGATACCATATTAGGAATCACGAATCGCCACAATGGTATGATATTGTCTACTTTGAGTATAAACTCACATGACTTTGCTTTGAGCGTTTTGAGCTTCCTCAAAGATCTCATACCAATGACGATAACTCATGATCATTCCCTAAATCAGCTAATGTTCCTCTCATATCTATAAGAGAGGAACCTGCTTTAAAATATAAGTTATCACCTTGCCCAGGTGAAACCACTTTTTCAAATCTTCTGGTCCCGACCGAAGAAAGGAAAAGGAATTGTAAATGAAATGGTACACATTTATGAGGTCAAGAACAAGCATAGACCCTTTCCCTACCTCCTTCTTCAAGGTTTCATACCAAACTCTTTTGATGAACTACAACATTATTTCGTAACCTCGTAAGCCTGATTTAAGGTGGAGTGAGAGTTTTTCGATTTCAAATTTAATCTGTGACGATTAGTCGTTCGTGATGTTTGATCATTCCGGAAGTTCCACATCTGTGTCTACTACGTTTTTAAACTTTAAGAAGTTTATAATAAGTCATTGAACTTTTAATTTTGTGTATTTGTCTCACAAAGAAATCACTGGATTTTTAAAACGGGTTAGATTTCTAATAATTCGGGGTATACACGGGTTAGGTTGGATTAGAAAAATCTTTTAGATCAACCTAAAATTTCTAGTTGGTTGAGTTGGTAACTTAAGTAACTCGAATAAAACACACATGTTGGATTGAGTTGGATTATCCCGTTGTTTTTTTAAATTATTTACAAAAATCTTATTTATTATATGTTACATTAATAATTAAAATATAATACATTTTAAATATCAAATATTTACAAGTTATAACCCGTCATTAACATGTAAAATTACAATAATCTAAAAATAGAACAGGGTTTCTTGTCTTCTTTCGAGGAGGAAAGTTCCCAAAAGGACGGCTATCTTCTTACTTATCAACCACGCATAAAGGAAGGATTTAGTAGATTAGGTTGGGTTGTAACTCAGTTTTCGGGTTGGTCGGGTTGACTCAACAAAAAAAATGTCAACCAGCGAACTGGTTCGAATATTTCAATATTTTTTTTTTCTTTAAATTCAACCCAATTCAAACAGAATTTTTTTAAACCAATGTAACGTTTAATGGTTTAAGTTGGAAAGCTCGAATGGATCGAATTTTTTTGAATCTTAGCTTAAATTTAATTTAATTGTTATTTTCTTTTAAAGAAAATTGAAAGAAATAAAAAAAAAAAAGTTTTTACATAAAAGGGCACAAAAAGGTTCTAAATTTGGAAAGGAAGAGTGGAAAGATTAGAGTTGGCGGTGTGTGCACGTCAAGTTCACGCGTGACCAGAGAGCGTGGGACCTCCCTTTTATGTATTTGCTTTTGTCGTACAAATAATGACGTCACTACCGCTTGTACTAAAGGAGAATGCCTAGCGTGGGGCCCACCTTGCTCAAGAGAGAGAGAAAGAAGAGAGAGAAAACTGTGTGAAAGATATTTTGAGTATAAAAAATGAGAAATCTTTTCTTTCTACCCTTTGTTTTTCATCTTATTTACATGAATACCATAGTAGTTGAAGTCATATTTTCCCGTTTTTTAAAAACTTTTATATATATTTTTTATAAAAATTCTTTAAATATCTATAAAATTTAAAAAATTATTTATTATTAAAATCAAAATCCTCACAATAATAATAATAATAAATAAATAAATAAAGAATATCTTCTTTAATTATTTGGAACATTCAAAATAACCACATTTTTGTCCATTTAAAAATATTTTTACAACAAAAAACTAACTATAAGTATATATTATTTATTTATTTTAATTAAAATGTATTAATGATTTTTTTATTCACATTTTCTTTAAAATCAGTTAAATAATAAGATTTGTGGTGTGGAAGATTTTAAATTTTAAATTAAAAATATAAAAGGTCAATATTATTAATAGATTTTAAGTTTTTTTTTTTTTTTTTTTATAAAAAGAATCAATTATACAAAATATAATTCAATTGTGTATTTTGTTTAATTAACAAACCTTTTCAATTCAAAATAAACCAAAACAGTTAATTAAATCTATGAGACAAAAATATGTTCGGTAATATATTTCTAATTAATTGTAGTTTCAGTTAAATTTCAACTATCGTAGTTAATTCTGAATTTTAATTTCACAATTAATTATTATTTAATTTATATTATATTAATAACTAAAATTTTTAAATATTAAATATTCAAAATATTTAAGGTAGGGTTAAAGTTGTAATTTCACACACTCTTGAAGTGGGAGAATAAAAAAGGAGGAGAGAGAAAATGCTGTTAGTTTGGGAAAGTTGCATGGGACCAGGGAAAGGACTTGGAAGTAATTTCACATTGAATTTCCTCAACTTGGAGTTCGAGCCAACGGATTCAGTCTCCAACCTCGCAGTGGTTTCCATTTCCTCTCTCTTTCTTCTTTAAAACCTAATCTTCATCTTCTCCATTTCTCTGCAACTCAAATCTCTCTCTTCCATGGATTTCTCAAATCTCTCCACTACGAGAAATCCGTGCTTCCTCCATGACGACGACGACGATGTCGTCGGACTCTCTCCATTGGCGGCCGACATGGAACCTGCAATCGCCGCCCATCCCTTCTTCTCCAGAAGCTTCCGCTCCCTCTACCTCGCTTCTGCCGGTTCTAGATCCTTCCGATTCGACGATCCTCAACCTCATTTCTTGGATTCCTGTTTCCTTTGCCGGAAACGTCTCGGGAATAACACCGATATCTTCATGTACAGGTTCGTTCATCATCTCTCTCTCTCTTGATCTTCGTTTCTAGGGTTTTGATTTTGAATTTCGACTAAGGTTATGGGGTTTGGGATTTTCTTTGCGCTTTTTTTGATTTTCTCGATATCCAAAAAGGAATTTAGATGGTAAATTTCTTCAAATATCTTGAATCAGTAGAGTTTTCCCTAGGTTTTAAATTGGGGGCGATGAAATATTCGGCTAAATATTGTTCCTGAACTGTAACGATTTTTACAGAGGAGATACGCCATTCTGTAGTGAAGAATGTAGACAAGAACAAATAGAAATAGACGAAGCAAAAGAGAAGAAATGGAGAAGATCGTCATCATCTGCCATGAAAGCTCTGAGAAAAAAGGATCAACAAAGAAGAAGATCCACTTCACCCAACAAGTCCTCTCCTCCGCCGGACTACCCTCTCTACACCGGTACCGTCGCTGCCGCCTAGATTTAACACACAAAACTCAAAAACTCAAAACCAAAACGAAAAGAAAATGGAAGAACAACAGAAGGGGAAGAGATCGAGATTAACCCTTTTTTTTTTTTCGGTTCCCTTTTCTTGGGGATTTTATTTTTTTTCTTTCGGTTTTATAACAATGAACACTCTCTGCATATAGTATACATATGGAGTTAGGGAAGAAAGTGGTTGAATCTGTAACTAAGCTATGGATTCTGCTCTTCTTGTTCTTGTTGTTCTTGTTTTTCTTGAGGCTGGCTGTTTCTGCCCAGATCTTCTGGGCTTTTAATTTTGAGAAATATTGGAGAAATAACAATCTGAATTTACTGTATCCTTCCTGGGTAATCTAAATCATTGTTTCTGAGCTATGGAAACCATTGATGAAGCTGTTGAAGGTATTAATTTTGGTATTGGCCCACAAATAATTGGGAATTGACAGGTGAGAGGACTTGCTTCTCTTCCCAAGACTTGGGTCATTTTGTTTTAAATTTAGATAAAAATGATTTTAGATTTCTATAACTTATATATATTTTGAAATTATATTAATATTAATAAAATATTTTTAATATTAAATAGTTATATTGGTCTTAAATTAATAAAAATAATCTTAACTATTTATAGTCTCATAAATACTTTAAAAGCTTTAATATTTTGTTTAAAAAATAAAATATCAGTTTTTATTATTAACTTAATTTTTTTAAAAAATTAATTATTGTAGCTATTTAGTGTTGGTATTAATTTAAAAATTGTACGTGTATTTTTGGAAAGAGACAAACCTCTATCAGTCTCCTAACATAGGCTTTGAACAACTACTATCCGGGTACCTTATTCATTGATATGCTTGAATTCACTAAATCCAAAGATGTAACAACTCAAGCCTACCACAAGCAAATATTGTCTTCTTTTGCTTTCCCTCAAGGTTCTAGAGTGCGTCTGCTAGAGAGAGTTTTTCACACCCTTATAAAGAATACTTCGTTCCTCTCTCTAATCGATGTGGGGTCTCACAATCTACCATCCCCTTCGAGCTCCAACGTTCTCATTAGCACTCGTTCTCCTCTCCAATCGATGTGGGACTCCTCAATCCACCCCTTTCATAGCTCACATTCCTCGCTGGCACAATGCCTCGTGTCCACCCCCTTCGGGACTTAGCTTCCTCACTGGCACATCGCCCATTGTCTAGCTCTGATATCATTTGTAATATAGCTCAATCCTACCGCTGCCGATATTGTCCTCTTTAGGATTGCCCTCATGGTTTTAGAATACGTCTGCTTGGAAGAGGCTTCCACACTCTTACAAACAATGTTTCGTTCCGACCCACAAAGGATAGAAAAGTGAATAGTGAAGTTCATCCTATGCTTTCATATTTACATGGAAAATCATTAGATTAGGTTCCTCAGCAGCAGCCAGCACTAGGGTTGCAATAACAACACCCGCAAAACAACAAATGGAACCAAATGGATTGGTTTGAGTTGGTTATCTCATAATAGTGTGACATCTCAATTTGAATATTTGAAAATTTTAATGATATCAGGATAGGGTTAGGTTCGGTATTAAATTCAAACATCGAGTAAAAACGAAACTTTCAAGTGTCAATAAAATCCATTTGATACAAAATTTAAAGCTTAGAAACCTGTTTGGTACCGAAAGAACATAATCTACCAAAGGTGCTTTTTGAAATTATTTTGTTGAACATTATAAATTATTTTGGTTGATCCGATTTGGTTAATTCATTTTTTATGATTTATGGTTATGATGAGATTGTTGTATTGACCCGAATGACCCGACCCAAATTATAAGGGTAGGGTTGGGTTGGGTTGGGTTGGGCTACCATTTCAAGCTGAGTTAGATTAATTTTCTAAAATGGAATAGATTTGACTCGGGGTTTCGAGTTCATTGGACAAATTCAAAATTTAAGAATCATTAGGGAACAAATTTGAACGTTTAAAGGTCCATTGAACACTTTTTAAAGTTAGATTTTGTGGACTTGAAAACTCGGAGACCAATTAGACACTTTTTAAAATGTATGAACGAAGTAAACACAAACTTCAAAGTTTAGAAACTAAATTTATAACTCAACAGAAAACCGAGCGTAAGATTTGAAGTCTTTTCTAGTGATCTTGCGAGGATAAAGAACATAAAAAAAAAACTCAGCCTTCAAATTGATCGTCATTTTTTTGGATTGTCAAACATCTTACAAGCGTTTTGATACAAAATATTATAGAATGAATTTGCTATAAATTGCTAATTTTTCAAGATGCTCTTATAAATTATAACCATGAGGCTGACTGCGATAAGTAACAACCCAAAACAGATAATATCTACTAGCGGTGAGCTTGAGGTGTTACAAATGGTATCAAGGCTAGACACTGGTCGGTGTGTCAATAAGAACACTAAGCCCTAACGATGGTAGATTGTGTGATCCCATATCGATTGGAGAGGGGAACGAAGCATTCTTTATAAGAGTATAGAAACCTCTAGCTAACATATGCGTTTGTTTATCGTCCACGTTTTCCTTTTTGATTTAATAAAGAGTTGAAGAGATAAGAACTAATAGCCTCCACCCAAAAATCTAATGGTTGGCCTAACAATTACATGGCTACACCTCAGCTTTGTAGCCTCTTCTTCGATGAAGACTAAACTCTCCCATCAAACTTTCTCCTTTCCTTACAATCCAATTGGCCTACACAATTAGAATTTTTCTGTCTCCACGTGCCGGTGTCAATCCGAATATAGCTTAGTAGATAAAGTCACCAATTATCATCGTAAAAGTTGATGGTTCAATCCTCCGTCACCCTACAATTGTTGAGCTATAATGTTTCTGCAATAGGTGTAGCGTGTAGTGATTTTCGGGACACTGTAACACTATTTCAGGTCACAATCTTATTTCTGACGCTTATTGTTAGACCCCACATCGGTTGAAGCATTCTTTATAAGGGTATAAAAAAACCTCAATATCTGCTAGTGGGTAACATTCTTTATAAGGGTGTGAAAAGCAGAGAACAAATCAAACCTTTCTCTAGTAGATGCATTTTAAAACCATGAGACTGACGACAATATGTAACGGGCCAAAACAAATAATATTACCTGGAGAGGTTTCCACACTTTTATAAGGAATGTTTTGGTTTCCTCCAACCCATGTAGGATCTCACAATCCACCCTTCTTTGAGGCCCAGCGTTCTTACTAGCACACCGTCCAGTGTCTAGTTCTAATACCATTTGTAACTGCCCAAACTCACCAATAATAGATATTGTCCACTTTGGCCATTACGTATCACCATCAACCTCATGATTTTAAAACACATCTACTAGGGAGAGGTTTCTACACCCTTATAAGGAATGTTTTGTTCCCCTCTCCAACCGACGTGGGATCTCACAATTTCTCGTGGCTTAGTATATACAAGAAAACATAAAACCAAGAAATGAAAAAAAAACTCTTAGTTTCAGCCACATGAGCACACAGCTAAATGATGCATTCTTTTAGTCTTCCTTATCCTGATGCAACCAACACCAATGAAAATTCAATATTCTCAAAGCTTTTTTGGCATCCACATAAATAGAATGTTAAGAACATAAACATAGTCCACAAATCACTTTCTTTGTGGGGTTTCACAAAGTTTTGGCCAAGCAAATTGCTTTACAAAGGAAGAGATATGGTTCAGCTCTAGAGAGAGGAAAAGTAGCAGAAAAAGGAACAAAAAGGGGAAGATATTTTCATCATTTCAGCCATTGAACACTTTCTAGAGCTACAAGAATCCCTTGAAAACTTGAAAATATTAAAGCTTGTACCCGAACATTTCGGGATGGATTGGTTAAGCATTCTATTAGGAAGCCTGGTCTATGTTAGGAAGCTTGGTCTTAGTGAACATTTCGGGATATTGAGCTTTATAATTCCAAGAACATGGAAGTAAAAAGTAAGTAATATCGAAAACGACGTTGAAATGGTAAAGCCAACAAGTTTTGGTTTTACGTACCTTTTCCGTTTGAACACGAGCCCACCGGCTTTGCTGTCAGCTTCGAAGTGTAAAAACTTTTTGAGAGACTTTTGTTCATAAATATGCAGCATCTTCATTCATTTCTAATACCTTCTCTGATATTTGAAAAAAATGACTTTAACACTACGATCTTCGACTTCTTTCATCAACCCGAAAGACAACAAGATCATAAAGGCTCATCTTCATGAGGATCTCTATGGCGTAATCTCCTTCAAGCAAGCAAAATCATCAACCCGTCTTCGAAAAAGAAGCTCCCTACAAGAGATTAAGATGGAAAGGAGTTACAAATTGGAGAAACTTCATTCGTTATCTATGAATCATCACATGAATGACTTGAGAGTTCCTGTGTTTGTTATGTTGCCGCTTGACACGGTTACGCTTGGAGGGAATCTGAACAAGCCTCGAGCGATGAACGCAAGTTTAATGGCTTTGAAGAGTGCGGGTGTGGAAGGAGTTATGGTGGATGCTTGGTGGGGATTGGTGGAGAAAGATGGACCTATGAAATACAATTGGGAAGGCTATGCTGAGCTTGTGCAGATGCTTCAAAAGCATGGCTTGAAGCTCCAAGTAGTCATGTCTTTTCATCAGTGTGGAGGGAATGTTGGAGATTCTTGCAGGTATGAATCCGAGAACATTTTCTTAACCATTTTCGACTTTTCGATACTCGGTTAACCTTCTCTCTATGATCTTTCAGCATTCCTTTACCGCCATGGGTGCTCGAAGAAATAAGCAAGAACCCAGATCTCGTTTATACCGACAGATCAGGCAGGAGGAATCCGGAATACATCTCTTTGGGATGTGATTCCTTACCTGTGCTTAGAGGAAGAACACCAATCCAAGTCTATGCTGATTACATGAGGAGCTTTCGGGATCGATTTAGAGACTACTTGGGAGAAGTTATCATGGTATGCATCGACAATTTGTTCAATTCTCTTAATCCTTCTTCTTCTTAACCGTCTCCGAACACCTTTAATCCTCCCACAAGATGATAGCTTAGCTTAGTTATATGTGTAGTATAGCTTGGAATGAACATGACTCGATCACTGTGAGATCTCACATCGGTTGGGGAGGAGAACAAAACACCCTTTATAAGGGTGTGGAAACCTCTCCCTAGCAGACGTGTTTTAAAAACCTTGAAGGGAAGCCCGAAAGGGAAAGTCCAAAAAGGACAATATCTGCTAGTGGTGGGCTTTGTCTGTTTCAAATGGTATCAGAGCCAGACATCGGGCGATGTGCCAGCGAGGAGGCTGTTCCATGAACGGGGTAGACACGAGGCAGTGTGCGAGCGAGGACGCTAGTTCTCAAAGGGGGTCGATTTGGTGCGGATCCCACATTGATTGAAAAAAGGAACGAATGTCAGCGAGGACACTAGGCCCTGAAGGGGGGTGGATTGTGAGATCTCACATCGGTTGGGGGGAGAACGAAACACCCTTTACAAGGGTTTGGAAACCTCTTCCTAGTAGACGCGTTTAAAAACCTAGAGAGGAAGCTTGAAAGGGAAAGCTCAAAAGAACAATATCAGATAGCGATGGGCTTGGGCCGTTACAATCACGTAGATAGAATTCAAGTAAATAGCTTCCAGAGTTGGAAATTCAATGTTCATTTGCAATTGCAGGAAGTTCAAGTCGGGGCTGGTCCATGTGGGGAACTCAGATATCCGTCTTACCCACAGAGCAATGGAACTTGGAGATTTCCAGGAATCGGGGAATTCCAATGTTACGACAAGGTACTCGACTTGATATACTTCTTTTTACGTATTGATCTAACCGTAACAGGATCCTTCTACAGCAATATCAAACTAGGGGCTGTTTAGAGAAAATGGTTTTTGAGAACGATTTTTGATATGTCTTCTGTGGTGAACAGTACATGAGAGCTTCCCTTGAGGCAGCAGCAGAGAGCATTGGGAAAAGAGACTGGGGAAGCAATGGAGGGCCACATGATTCTGGTCAATACAACCAGTTCCCTGAAGATACAGGCTTCTTCAAAAAGGAAGGAACATGGAACACAGAATACGGCAAGTTCTTCCTCGAATGGTACTCGGGCAAGCTATTACAGCACGGGGATAGAATCTTAGCAGCTTCGAAGGGAATTTTCCATGGAACGGGTGCAAAACTATCAGCAAAAGTAGCTGGAATTCACTGGCATTACGGTACTCGATCCCATGCCGCCGAGTTAACCGCAGGGTACTACAACACTCGACACCGAAACGGTTACTCGCCTATTGCGAAGATGCTAGCTAAACATGGGGTTGTGTTTAACTTCACTTGCATGGAAATGAAGGACGGACAGCAGCCCGGCTATGCGAACTGCTCACCGGAAGGTTTGGTTAGACAAGTGAAGATGGCTACAAGGGATGCTAAGGCTGAACTTGCAGGTGAAAATGCATTGGAAAGGTATGATGGAGGAGCTTATGAGCAAATTTTAGCCACGAGTAGGTCAGAATCTGGAAATGGCTTGACTGCATTCACTTACTTGAGAATGAACAAGAACCTTTTCGAACCCAACAATTGGAGAAACTTGGTCGAGTTTGTAAAGACCATGTCGGAAGGCGGTCGGAACCGGAAACTTCCGGAATCGGACTGCAGTGGCAGTGATCTTCACGTTGGATTCATTAAGGAGAAAAAGATCAAGGAAGTTGCTGTGGTGTAGAAATGAAACCAGCACATACTTATGAGTCTTATAGTTAAAAGATAAGGAGAAAAAGAAAAAGGGTATAGGAAAAGTCTTAAATCTACAGCCAAAACTCTCATAATCCTCATACTTCTATGTGTAAAGATGTAGTTTTTTATACTTTCAGAACAGTAATTATTGAGTCCTTCAGTAAAAAAGTTGGACCAAGAAGGGATCTAGCATAGATATAGGTAAGAACATGAGTGAAACAGCCATCTACGATCCAGAATGGATACACATAATGGTGTATAATATGGTACTCAGATCAGATTTATTATACTTTCAGATATCACGACGTGCTTAAAAGACGAATTTTCGGGAGTTTCAGGTCAAAACTTTTCATATTTCATCTAGAAGAATGTAAAGTAAGCAAGTGTAGATATCAGAAGATCAAACCTTTCCTTGTCTTCCAATCATGATATGCTTTTGATCAAGAAATCTTGGAGAAAACGGGACGCCATGAGACTGTTTCTGATTACTATTGGAGCTTGTTTTCTCTTCCGACATTACGAGCGCTTTCTGTAAACCTTCAACTACTTCTGTCATTGTTGGCCGACTCATCGGAGTTTTGTTCAAGCACCGATCGGCTAACTTTGCAACTTCCCGGGCAGAAGACAAGGAGTACTGGTTTCTGAGACGAGGATCGATTAACATGGTGAACATACTACTGTCAACTGGAAACTGCCTCACCCATTGTAGAAGTTTCTGTTCTCCGACCGGACGGGTAGTATTCAATGCTCGTCTGCCCGTGAGGAGTTCATATAGAACCACACCGAAACTCCATACATCGCATTGGCTCTTGAGACGGCCTGTTTCAAGATATTCAGGAGCAGCATATCCATGCGTTCCGACCACCTGACAAATGAAAACACAGCCATTTGGGTTTTGAGTACAGGTTAAGCATCAGGCACAAGAGGGTATGAGACTTCTAGTTCACATCCTGTCGCCATGATCTTTTTATATGAGATGTATAATGTAAAAACTGCAAGCAACTAAATCCAACACCAGGAAAGCTATTGTACGTACCTTTGTAGAAACGTGTGTGTTATCACCTCTTGGTCCTTCTCTAGCAAGGCCAAAGTCTGAGAGTTTAGGCTTGAAGTTCTCGTCCAGTAGAATATTCGCTGATTTAAAATCCCGATATATCACCTACGCAAATGCACGTGCAAAACAATGATCTGAAGTGGCGATATGGATTGATTTTTGTTCAAAGAAAGTCAATCACAATGCCATCAACAATTATGATAGACTTTATCCCCACGCTCCGGCATATTTGTATATGTAACAGCCTAAGCCCACCGCTAGTAGATATTGTCCTCTTTGGACTTTTCCTTTCGGATTTTTCCTCAAGATTTTTAAAATGCGTCTACTAGGGAGCACACCCTTATAAAGAATGTTTTGTTCTCCTCTCCAACTGATGTGGGATCTCACAATCCACCCCCATTTGAAACCCAACATCCTCACTAGCACTTGTTCCTCTCTCTAGTCGATGTGTGATCTCACCGGCCAGTGTGCAAGCAAGGACACTAAGCCCCGAAGGGGTGGACACTGGGCAGTGTGCCTGCAAGGATGCTCAGCCCCGAAGGGGAGTGGATTGAGAGATCCCACATCGATAGAGAGAGGTCATTGAGCCCTAAAAGGGGGTGGATTGTGAGATCCCACATCGGTTGGAGAGGGGAACGAAACATTCGTTATAAGAGTATGGAAACCTCTCCCTAGCATATGCGTTTTAAAAACTTTGAGGGAAAGCCCGAAGGGAAAACTCAAAGAGGACAATATCTACTAGCGATAGACTTGGGCCGTTACGAAATAGCTACCCATGAATCCCAAAACCACTCATACATAAGTTGTCATTATGCCATCAGATTTTGGAAACACTTGATTATTGCTTTTAAATGGTATCTTGTCTTACCAAGAGATGCAATAGCCTGCTAATCTATACTCTTAATGGCCATCCACTTCACAGATGGGAAAAGAATCCTTTGGATGCATCATATTTAGGCATTTTTGATCAATGAAAATTATTTTTATAGGAATCTCCTCTCTAAAAGAGTAAGCAACTGACAAAAACCAATGCACCTAAATTGTACCTGAGCTTCTAACCCTCCATGTAGATAAGCCAAGCCCTGCGCTGCACCAATGATGATCTCTAATCTTTTCTTCCATGGCAACGTCGACGACATTCGTTGGAAAAGATGGTGTTCCAAGCTCCTGTTCGGGAGGTACTCATAGACTAAAAGCCTCTGAATCCCTTTCTTATCGTTTTCAGCCGCGTATCCAAGAAGTTTAACTAGATTTGGATGACTAACTACACTGAGAAATTGAACTTCTGCAAGCCATTCTTTATGACCCTACACAACAGAAGAACTCAACCTTAATGTTTTCGAATGTTTTCACAATGGCCCTCGATTCGAGAAGAGCGTGCAAATATTCTAAAGAATAACATTAAGAACAAGAAAACCGCCCATAAGCCATACGCATAAATCAAGAGACAGTAAAATGACAACCTAACAAATAAAGACTAGCAGAAAACCAGGAATGTATATGACATGGGATGAAAGGGAAAGTCAGCTGCCCTTCATTATTTTGGAGTAATATGTTGCTTAGAGAATATCCTATACAGGCAGATGATTACAAATTTAGAATAATGCTCAAGTATTTATATGTGATTGATGACATTGCTTATAAAATATTGAATCCTCAGGTCCACTCCAAAGCATCCAGACAAAAAAAAAACAAATCAAGGTAATGACCTAGGCTCACCACTAGTAGATATTGTCCTCTTTGGGCTTTCCCTTTCGGACTTTCCCTCAAAATTTTTAAAACGCGTCTGCTAAAAAGAGGTTTCCACACCCTTATAAAGGATGTTTCGTACTCCTCCCCAACCGATGTGGGATCTCACAATCCACCCTTTCAGGGTCCAACGTCCTCGCTGACACTCGTTCTTTTCTCCCATTGATGTGGGACCCCTACCAAATCCACCCCCTTTGGGGCCCAGCGTCCTTACTAGCACACCACCTCGTGTCATCCCCTTTGAGGAACAGTCTCCTCGCTGACACATCACCCAGTGTGACTCTAATACCATTTGTAATGGCCCAGGCCCACCACTAGCAGATATTGTCCTCTTTGAACTTTTCCTTTCAGGTTTCCCTCAAGATTTTTAAAACGCGTATGCTAGGGAGAGGTTTCGTTCTCCTCCCCAACCGACGTGGGATCTCGCAGAAAGAACTGAGAAAGAAAGAAGGCAATACCTGCAAACTATGCTGGTTGAGTTCTTTAATGGCGACCACAAGAGGTTCACCATTGGAAGTTGTGGGCTTAATAATTCCTTTGTACACAGACCCAAAACCACCCTCCCCAATCTTCAACAGCCTGCTGAAGCCATTTGTTGCATCAACAAGCTCTTGGAGAGAGAAAACCCTCAAATTTTGCTCCTTCTCTTTGTACAATTCAGGAATACTCCTTGAAGACAACGAATTCGATGGTCTCAAACCATTTTTCTTGGCTGATATGTCGGATTTTTCTCCTTTTTTCAACTCTGTAGCTGATTTTGATATCCCTTTGGACTTAGATTTTCCCTTGGGATTAAAGAAACACTTCATCTTTTAAACCAGAAGAAAGAACAAGAAGTAAAAGAGCTAGAACATGTGAAAAAACCACAAACCCAGAAGGCAAAATTGAGAAAAGAAGGCAATTATAAAGAACACAAGGAAAAACCGAGCAAAATTTGAACAAACAACAGGATATGAACAAACAGAGAGCACCCAAGAAATTAAACGTGAAGGGATTGCTGCAAAAAGAGAAATCCTCGTACGAGTAAGTGGAATACATAAGAAACATTCGATTAAATACAGAGCAAGAACCGTGTATGAAAACAGGAAAAGGGGGAAGAAAGGGACAGAAGTTAAATATGACCGAAGAGAGGACCATTCAAATGTGGCATCATCATCAATGAGCTATACGAACATCATAACGTCATATATTACGCGATGGGTTTGTTCATATGTGCCGAATTGAGCGACAGGAATTTGAAACAGCCCATTCTTTTCTTCTATCCGCCAAACAGTAAAATGAAGAAGGGGTGCTCATGCTCAAGAATTGACTCAAAATCTTGCTTAATTTCTTGGATTCATACAAGCGCGGCGATTTGGGGTTTTTGTTTGTTTGATTCTACTTCAAATCTTTACAAAATGTGGCTGACCTAATGTTTTAGGATTCGGCACACGTGTCCCGATGTTCCCTTGCACCTTGACATTTTCCTATATCTTCAAACATGGTGATGTTAATTACTTTCACTCCTAAAGGTGAAAACTATCTCCATATTTCAATACAAGTCGTTCTAGCATGTTTTTTTTCTCGGTCACACGTTTAACCATGAATTCTTATGATTAAGCCACTTAAAAAAGATATACGTTATTGGTATAGATAGTAACTTACAATTTTTTAAGTTTTTCTTAGTCATTTTATCCTCATAATTGCTCTCATTCGAATGTGTCTTGATTCATTCATACCCCTCATTTACTGAGATATGATGACTAAGAAAAAATTAAAATAATTGAAAGTTAATATATATATATATATACACGAAAAGAGAATATTATAGAAATTTCAGAATTAAGCGTGTTTTGTTTGGAGTAATTCTATGTTGGGTGACATCTTAGGCCTCTGGTAATAGATCCACCTGCAACGCAGCACATAAAAGTACACGTCTCTAACAGTTAAGTGTTCCTTCTCCTTTCAAGGCCTATCCGAAAGAGAATCCAGTGTTTTTTTTGTCGTGAATGTCTGAATAGGACGAATTGCTCCTGTGGTTTGCTTTGAAACAAAACCGTGATCTACTTTGTTTAACAAACTAAGTTAAAATCTTTTTTATTCACTATACACCGCTATTATCCGCCCTGCTTAGTTGGTGCTTGTTAGCTTTCAAAATCGAGCTAGAGTTATCGAGCTGGAATCGAAAGTCGCGCTCGAGCAAGCTGAGGGATGAATGGCACGCATGTTGCACGTAGAAGGGTGCGACTAGGCCCTCGAGTGATAAGTCGACACGGGTTTCTAGTTGCTTGCTTGTGATCGTGGAGTAGGGCACGAGTGCACATGGGCGGGGAGGTGCTAGACACAAACACAAGATTTAAAGAGAAAAAACGCGTAGTTAGTTAAGGTTGTGGGAAGCTCGACACCTTACCGAAATTCTCGCAATTTTTTTTTAACGAGTAAATATAAATATTTTTAAAAAGTTATGGAAGTGAATTTAGAGTATATTGAAGTGGATTGAAATAAGTGGAAAAGTGGTTTGTTTAAATGATGATCAAAGGTTGAAATGGTCAAATTACACAAACAAATTAATAAGTCATATTTCTCAAATACTAAAGTTGTTATTTTTCTTTATTCATTTTGTCTTTTTGTTTTTTGAGAATTTCAACGTTGTATTGGAACACGACACCCATTTGTTGGGGAATTCTTTTCAAATGTCCTAGTTTCCAAGGAATCCTTGAATCATAAATACCTTTTCAACATTTGAGTTGGAATACGTTCGAGATTGGGAGTGGGTCCCACCTTCTTCGTTAATTTAATGAAGGATCATGGTTTTATATACGAGGAATACTATCTCTATTAGTATGAGGCCTTTTCGGGAGCCTATAGCAAAGCCATGAGAGCTTATGCTCAAAGTGGACAATATCATACCATTGTAGAGAGTCGTGATTCCTAACACGGTATTAGAATCATGCCTTAAACTTAGCTATGACAATAGAATCCTTAAATATCGAACAAAGGATGTACTTTGTTCGAGGGCTCTAGAGAAAGGAGTCGAGCTCAATTAAGAGGAGGCCCTAGAGACTTATAGTGTACTTTGTTTGAGGGGAGGATTGTTATGTGAAATTTTTCTTAAGATACATACAAGCTAAGACTTGTGTTGATATGTGGGGATAGTCTTCAGTTTTAGAAGCCAGGAGTAATCAACATGACCATATCGCAAAGGAATGTTGAGGCACACAGGTGTCGAATTCATATTTTAATTTTTATCTGAATTCTAAGCATGTGTCGTTACACCAAATGACCTAAATCACATACGAGGAACATGATTTTCTTAAAGAGAGTGAAGAGCACGGCAGTAGCAGTAGGAGCAACACGATGGATGTGGTGTTCAGTGAAGGCACGTGTCTTTATTTCTTTTTACTTTGTATGTGTTTAGATTTGTTTATATAAACGCACGTATTGTTCAGACCATGGTCAATTAAATTATTTTGTATTCTAATATAATACCCATTCAATTACGATTGTCGTTTTCATTTGAATTAATTTGAATCAACTCGATTATACATTCAACTCGAGAAATTTGCTCGTTCTTTTGAATTTACATGACAATATTAAATGAGACAACCAATCTCGATCCAAAATCAAAGTCTTTCCACCGTTCTGTCACAAGAATTTCTAAAAATTAGTTCGAGAACGCTTCATTTATAAGCCATTAATTTGATATCGTACAAGTGTGGGGGTGATATTGGTCCCATGCTAGAAGACTTTGAAATAAACTAGAGGAGAAAAAATTTATGGACTCCCATTTTCTACAATTATTTTCTTTTTCATATATTTTTAAGGAAAAAAAAACTTGTTTGGTAAGGTTATAATAAAAATACTTTTAATATTATATGTTGTTTTTTTTTTTTTTAAATTAAGTATCAAAATATAATAATTATTTTTTTCCAAGAAAGAAGTTAAAAAGTTTTTATTTCCAAATTAGGCTAAATTAATAAATAAATAAATCCCTCCAATTATAAACTTTATTTTAGAAATATTTCTCTGAAATTTTAAAAAAATAATCTTATTAATTTGAGAGAAAAATAGTTGATACTATATTTCAAAAATACATTTGAACTTTTAAAACCTTTTGATTTTAAAAACACACTATTAAATTAATCGAAAATTTTAAAAATAACCTTACGTTTAGTTTAATACCCTTTTACGGTTAGTTTTGGATCGAAACCGTCAATATTTTGGGTCAAAAATTCAGTTGAACTTTCAAAAAAGCTTAAAAAATACTCTTCGGTCTCTATGAACTAACAAAAACCAATAGGTCGTTTTTGGTCTCTATGAACTTATAGAAACCAATTGGTCGTTTTCTGTGTCTCTGTGAACTTACAGAAACCAATGGGTCGTTTTTAATGTCTCTATGAACTAAAGAAATCGACCGACCATTTTCGGTGTCTATGAACTAACAAAAATCAATCAAACGTTTTCAGTGTCTTTGAACTAACAGAAGCCAATCGGTTGTTTTCAGTGTCTCTGAACTAACAGAAATCAATCGGTCGTTTTCTTTCGGTGTCTCTATGAACTTACAGAAACCAATTGTTCGTTTTCGGTGTCTCTATGACAGATGTTTTTAGCGTCTTTGAACTAACAAAACCAATCGGTCGTTTTCAATGTCTTTGAACTAATAGAAACCAATCGGCCAGTTTCGGTATCTCTATGAACTCACAAAAACCAACCAGTCGTTTTCGATATCTCTATGAATCTTACAAAAACCAATTGGTCGTTTTCGGTGTCTTTATGAACTAACAGAAACCGACCGGTCATTTTCGGTCTCTCTATGAACTAACAAAAACCGACCGGCTGTTTTCGGTCTCTCTATGAACTAACAAAAACCAATCGATCATTTTCGGTGTCTCTATTGAACTAACAAAAATTGATCAGTCATTTTTGGTGTCTCTATGAACTAACAGAAACTGATTGGTCGTTTTCGGTATCTCTATGAACAAACAGAAACCGATCGGTCATTTTTTGTGTCTATAAACTAACAGAAATTGATCCGTCATTTTCAATGATAGTTTGTGCCCAAAATTGACATAGAATTATCTAATATACATTATCAGAGTATGACAATAACATAAATAATAATAATAAATCCCCAAACATAAATGTAAAATGATAGAATATATGAGTGATTAAGATTTATACAGACAAGACCAAGCATAAAAATCAATAAAATCTCAACAGGACAGGACAGGACAGGACAAGAGACAATGAGAATGAATGTCAGTTGCAGGCATAGGAAAGAACCTGGCTTGGCTGTGCCCCCTATGCTGCTTTGCCTATCCTTCCTTCATTCATTCAGCCCCTACAGCTTATTATCTCACAAGCTACAAAAGGCTAGAACAATGTGAGTAGCTACCTAATTGTGCACAGCATTCCCAGAAGATCGAGTAAGTTTCGGGATATGGACGATGATTCTTCTTTGTAACTCGGGGTTTTAACCGGAATTCCATAGCAGTTTTCGGCTCTGGGCAGGCGGTGCCAGCCCCGGGATGTCCTGAATGTCCTTGTTATTTGGATTCACCAGCTGAAGAGGAGTATAGAACCAGAATTGTTCAGCTAAATACAGAAAGAAAGAAAGAAAGAATGGATGAATGAAGAATGGTAGGTACCTTGACTATGATAATGGCAATGACACCAAGGACAATAATGAAGAGGAGGGCCATTATACACTTATCAGTTGCAATTTGTCTCCCTAATTCTTTCACCAGTTTTGAGGCTTTCTTCAGTGAGAAATGTATTGAGTCGAGCTCGTTCACTATCCTGCTCATTTGCTCCGTCTGCGCCTTCAGAGCAGCTGCTGTCTCTGTTCCTACGTTCACCGTCTCTTGAACTACCTATCACATTCATACAACAACCACCACATATCAATCTATGTAACAGCAAGCCCACCGTTAGCAGATATTGTCCTCTTTAGGATTTTCCTCATGGGCTTTCCCTCAAGGTTTTTAAAATGCATCTGCTAGGGAGAGGTTTCCACACTCTTATAAAGAATGTTTCGTTCTCCTCCCCAACCGATGTGGGATCTCACAATTCACCCCTCTTCAGGGCCCTGAGTCCTCGCTGACACTCGTTCCCCTTTCCAATCGATGTGGGATCTCACAATGCGTCCTCGCAGGCACTCGCTCCTCTCTTGATGTGGGATCTCACAGTCCACCCCCTTCAGGGCCCAGTGTTTTTGCTAGCACACCACCCAGTGACTAATTCTGATACCATTTGTTAAACTCAAGCCCACTGCTAGCAGATATTATCCTCTTTGGGCTTTCTCTCTCAGACTTCCCCTCAAGGTTTTTAAAACGTGTCTACTTGGGAGAGGTTTCCACACCTTTATGAAGAATAATTCGTTCTCCTCCCCAACCGATATAGGATCTCACAGTCTACTTCAAAGCATTAACAAGCGGACAGTTTTGTTAATTTGAAATTTCCTACCATTTAAAATCCAATAGAAAGAAAGCAGAAAATTGATCTTTCAATGACAAACGAACCTTTTTAGACCTCTCAATTGCTTCATCAGTCTCATCCATCATTTTGTTTCCCCTATCAACCAATTGTTGATTTGTCATATCTGCAATAACATATATAGCCTAATACATTAGTAAATTCAGCAGGCATAATATAGATCATAGGCAAGCCCGGATTTGGTCGAACCCACCGATCGGTTTAGAAAACATTCAGAACCTATGCTGAAACCAACCAACATTTAGACCAAAACATTCACAGGTTTTTGCCCATTTTAGTATCTCAGGCCTCAGCTCATATTCACAGTTCTCAGTACAACAACAATATTCAAAGTGGTTTAAATCATGAACTAAATAACAAAAGCAAAGTACGCATACTTGAGGCTAGCAACACATTTTCTTCCCCATAATTTTCACCAGGTCCATCAAAGAGATCGATACGCTTGTTATCGAGAGTGCTTGCATGTCTGCATCAACAAACAACCATTATGAACTGTTTCATATGTAAGCAGAGATGTAGAATTCAACTGCTATAAGTGGAGTAAGAAGAGGGACCATGGAATGACCCAAGTCCACCACTAGCAGATATTGTCCTCTTTGGGTTTTCCCTTTCGGGCTTACCCTTAAGGTTTTTAAAACGTGTCTGCTAGGGAAACGTTTCACCCCATTATAAAGAGTGTTTCGTTCTCCTCCCCAACCGATGTGGGATCTCACAAACCCGAGTCAAATGAAGAAAATAAGCTTGTAGAAGCAACCAAATACATTTGTTTTATCTCACTCGAGATGAACAAAAGAAAATTATCAATTAGACAGGAAGAAGAGAGATATTCAGAAAGTCGAATGAAAACGAAAAGATTATCGATGGTAGATATTGAATCTTACTGCTTTTTAAGGGCAACATATGAGTTCAACTCTTTGATCTGCATAAAAATACAGAATAGTTAATAACAATGCACTACCAGCAAATAAGAAGGAAAAGAAGATTTCTTTACAAAGAATCCAAAGTTTACATCTCACCATAGCCTGCTTCCTCTCACTAAGCATTTTATTAGTGTTCGAGTCATTCCCGCCTTCCAAATCCTTGACTTCTCGATCGAAATCTTTAATAAGCCTGTAAACGAAACAAACAGAAAGTGTTCACCAAAAGAAACAGGAACAAGACAAAGGAACTATATCTTTAATGATAAGCATCCATCATCAAGATTAAAAAGAATTTTAATTAAAGATTAATGAAAGATACAGGTGAATTGTTTAATAGCATATTGTTGAATAAGTCCAGAAACTTCAAGATACATGAATAAAATGTACAGACTGCACAATGTGGTCTATCCATGAACTACAAAGGATTGTTAACAGGAAAAGATTAACATCAAATCTTATAGTTACCATTTATTCGTTGCCAGTGCTGAGGGGTAGAGTAGAACATAAAAGAGAACAGTGATTCAGGTACAAATTCAATGGGCTCCTCTCAAACAAGCGAAGGCGTAAGACTTGGAGATAAAATGTATAACAGCCTAAGCTCACCGCTAGCAGATATTGTTCTCTTTGGGCTTTTCCTCAAGATTTTAAAACGCATCTACTAGAAAGAGGTTTCCACATCTTTATAAACAATGTTTCGTTCTCCTCCCCAATTGATGTGGGATCTCTCAATCCACCTCCTTCGGGAACCAACGTCCTCGCTGGCACTCGTTCCTCTCTCCAATCGATGTGGGATCTCACAATCCACCCCCCTTTGAGGCCCAGCATCCCCGCTGGCACTCGTTCCTCTCTCCAATCGAGGTGGGATCTCACAATCCACCCCCCTTCGAGGCCCAGCATCCTCGCTGACAATCGTTCCTCTCTCCAATCGATATGGGATCTCACAATCCACCCCACTTCGAGGCCTAGCGTCCTCGCTGGCACTCGTTCCTCTCTCCAATCGATATAGGATCTCAAAATCCATCCCCTTCAAGGCCCAGCGTCCTCAATGGCACACCATCTGGTGTCCACCACCCTTCGGAGCTCAACTTCCTCGTTGGCACACCGTCCCATGTCTAGCTCTGGTACCATTTGTAACAATCCAAGCCCACCGCTAGCAGATATTGTTCTCTTTGAACTTTCCCTTTTCGGGCTTCCCCTCAAAGTTTTAAAATGCGTCTGCTAGGGAGAGGTTTCCACACCCTTATAAAGAATATTTTGTTTTCCTCTTCAACCGATGTGGGATCTCACAGAATGAGACCTTAATTTGTATATCATTTAAATTATAATCAAGAATTACTAAGCATAATGATGGTATGAAAGTACAAAAAGTATATATACATATAAAGACATCTATCCATTGTCACCTTCTTAAATAAAGATTATAAAAGTTCATTCTCAACATCATCACTTCTATCACTAATAGGGTCCACATACTTTTAAAAAAATTTGTCATCCGGCAATGAAAGTAGTAAAGCTTGAAGGTGGAATATTACACACACGAGGAAGCTTTACATCTTTTAGGAAACTAAGGATTCATATTATTCTTCTAGTGATCATTGAGCTTCAATGTGTTCATGGAGAAACAAGCATTTGCTGTAAGAAACATGACGCTCTCGCTCTCATGATCCAAAGAGCGCATTCGTTCCGAAACGGATAGTTTGAACCTTGCCTCGAGGTGAGCCTAGAGGAAATATCTTTTAAGACATTTGGTTCAACCAATCAGAGCACATGTAAGACACAATCGGGTTGATCATGCAGTGGATCTCTATCTCTATCTCTCTCTAGATATCTAAAGATGGAGAGAGATGTGAAGCCAAACAGAGGTGGAGAGATTAAAACTCATAAACAACATCTGATAGAACTTGAATTATTGGAAGAACTTCCAAAGTTTGAAAACAAAACGAAGAGAACATATGCAGACACCATGGAAATTACAGAACAAAGAAAGAATCAGATGCTTATACCTCTTACATTCTCGCATCTTATCAGTCAACTCTTCCAATTGTCTACTCCGCCTATTTGTGTCCTTAATCTTCTCCAACTTCTGAAATCCATTTCTGTAGATATTACAAAAACAGAGCCAAACAAGAGATTTAAGCTCATAAAACAATCTCAGTTTCTAGAACAAAACGAAATCTAAGAATCCTTACGACAAAGCTCGGAGAATATCATTGATTTGCCCCTCGATATCTGCAAGCTCTTCGCTGATCGAAGCTAAGGAATCCATCTTCAAATTCAAACCTCAAAGAAACAAAATACACCGATTCTTGTCCTCCTCAGAGATTAAGGCACATTACAAGCATTGCAACAGCTAAAATCTGCAAAGTTTCCTCGAGATCTTAAGCACCTACCTCCCAAAATTCTAAGAATCCGATTAATTGATATCAATGGCGAAAACCCCAAGAAAAGAATACAATCAGATCATCACCATTTTACACATTCCTTCTCTCTCGCAAACACCGAATTGAAAAAACAAATCAAAAACTTGAAAACCTCAGCCAACAGATCCAAAAAAAGAATCAGCTACAAATAAACCCAGATTCAATGAAATCCGAATTCAGATAGATCTGAACAATGCAGGCCGAGATAGCGATCTAAACAAAACCCAACAACCAAATCCTTTCAGATTCTTCCCCTTAAATGGAACACGGAAGAACAAAAACAGCTCCACCTCGTGATTTACACAAAAACCTCCATGTATTGTACAGAAATAACATGAATTTGATTGGTTTTTTTAGTTTTCTAAGATTTACAATTGAATGGTACAAAATCAGGGGGTTGTTGGGTATATGTTTTTTTCCTGGAATTCGAAGGTCTTTGCGTTCACAGAGGGGAAGAAGGGGAAGGAGGGGGCGAAGGAGAGGGGGGGTTTTGGCTCTCAAAAACCAGAGGCGACGAAGTTTTTATTTTTTTTTTTTATTTTTTTTTTTAAGAAAAATAAAATTTTGAATCTTTTCTTTTTCGGTCCCGTAATTTTTGGCCAATAAATAATTAGAATGGTTGTTTTTATTTTTTGGGTCAGAATTCAAAACCAATCGCACAAAATAACACGTAGCTCCACGCGCTTCCTTTTCTTATGACCCAAACTAAATTAATTCAAAAAAATATAAATATCCCAATTTTTTAAAAAAATTTAAAAATACTTTTTTTTTAATTATTATTATTGTTTTAAAAAAAACTTCTATAAATTTTTAAAAATAGCATTAATATCCTTAATTTATATTAAAAAAAACTTTTAACGTTAATATATGGACGGAAACTATCTATTTATCTGAACTTCAAGACATTGTTGTAAAAAACGTGTATGGTTGGTAAAATTACTCCATTCTTAATTTCTACATCGATAATATTAAAATTATTGAGTACAAAGATTTTTGTATTAGTTTTCATTAAAATTAGTTGATGAATTAATGAAAGTTAAACTGTGATAATATTAATCGAGCCTGCGATAACGTTGTTGAGCATGTAAAGGAGTGTCTCATACAGGACAAAAGATATAATTTTGTTACCGTGGGAATAGAAATTAAAAATTGCCCTAAAAAATTGAACAAAATAATGTAAATATTTGAAAATTGTTATTAAAATTAAGATTAATTTAAAGTATATTGCTTAAAAGGAAGCACTAGTGATCTATAGAATAGTACCCTGTTCTAGTATAGACTCAGGTTTGATTCTCAGCTGGTACATTCATAACATTTTGCGATGATGAATTAGCGCAGATTGTTATCTGGGTCGATCACAAGATTGTGGACTTTTTAATTTAATAATATTTGGACAAAATTTTACATATTTTAATGGAATTTTCAAGAATAGTGTCGGAGGTTGTATATGGACACGAGATGACAAGACGAGATGTAAACCTGGATGGATGGATGTTCGGGATGTCTCATTGACATGAAAGCATTAGTGGTCTAGTGGTAGAATAGTACCTTGCCACGGTATAGACCCAAGTTTGATTCCCGACTAGTGCATTCATAATAAAATTCTACGATGATGAATTAGCGCTGATTGTTATTTGGGTTGATGATCACAATCGTCTTATTGTGTCTTGACGAAGTTGTAGTGCAACAGAGCATGATTGTTATTTGGGTTGATGATCACAATCGTCTGATTGTGTCCTGACGAAGTTGTAGTGCAACAGAGCAGGGCTTTTTTTTTTATTTAATAATATTTGGAGAAAATTTTACATATTTTAATGGAATTTGGAATTTTCAAGAATAGTGTCGGATGACATGAGTGTGTCGGAGGTTCATATATGGACTTGCTATCCAGTATCGTAAATGATTTAAAATGGACACGAGATGAAAAGATGAGATGTAAACCTTTGGATGGATGTTCAGGATGTCTCATTGATATGAAAGCACCAGTGGTCTAGTGGTAGAATAGTACCCTGCCATTGTAAAGACTTGGGTTCGATTCTTGGTTGGTGCTTTCATAATATTCTGCGATGATGAATTAGCGCTGAGTGTTATCTGGGTCGATCACAACCATCTGATAGTGTTCTGACGAAGCTGTAGCGCATCAGAGCAGGGATTTCTTAATTTTTAATAATATTTGGAGAAAATTTTACATATTTTAATGGACTTGCTATCCGATATCCGTAAATGATTTAAAATGGACACGAGATGATAAGACGAGATGTAAACCTTTGGATGAATGTTCAGGATGTCTCATTGATATGAAAGCACCGGTGGTCTAGTGGTAGAATAGTACCCTGCCACTGTAAAGACTTGGGTTCGATTCTTGGCTGGTGGTGCTTTCATAATATTCTGCGATGATGAATTAGCGCTGAGTGTTATCTGGGTCGATCACAACCATCTGATAGTGTTCTGATGAAGCTGTAGCGCATCAGAGCAGGGATTTCTTAATTTTTAATAATATTTGGAGAAAATTTTACATATTTTAATGGACTTGCTATCCGATATCCGTAAATGATTTAAAATGGACACGAGATGATAAGACGAGATGTAAACCTTTGGATGAATGTTCAGGATGTCTCATTGATATGAAAGCACCAGTGGTCTAGTGGTAGAATAGTACCCTGCCACTGTAAAGACTTGGGTTCGATTCTTGGCTGGTGGTGCTTTCATAATATTCTGCGATGATGAATTAGCGCTGAGTGTTATCTGGGTCGATCACAACCATCTGATAGTGTTCTGATGAAGCTGTAGCGCATCAGAGCAGGGATTTCTTAATTTTTAATAATATTTGGAGAAAATTTTACATATTTTAATGGACTTGCTATCCGATATCCGTAAATGATTTAAAATGGACACGAGATGATAAGACGAGATGTAAACCTTTGGATGAATGTTCAGGATGTCTCATTGATATGAAAGCACCAGTGGTCTAGTGGTAGAATAGTACCCTGCCACTGTAAAGACTTGGGTTCGATTCTTGGCTGGTGGTGCTTTCATAATATTCTGCGATGATGAATTAGCGCTGAGTGTTATCTGGGTCGATCACAACCATCTGATAGTGTTCTGACGAAGCTGTAGCGCATCAGAGCAGGGATTTCTTAATTTTTAATAATATTTGGAGAAAATTTTACATATTTTAATGGACTTGCTATCCGTAAATGATTTAAAATGGACACGAGATGACAAGACGAGATGTAAACCTTTGGATGGATGTTCAGGATGTCTCATTGATATGAAAGCACCAGTGGTCTAGTGGTAGAATAGTACCTTGCCACTGTAAAGACTTGGGTTCGATTCTTGGCTGGTGCTTTCATAATATTCTGCGATGATGAATTAGCGCTGATTGTTATCTGGGTCGATCACAACCATCTGATAGTGTTCTAACGAAGCTATAGCGCATCAGAGCAGGGCTTTTTTAATTTAATAATATGTGGAGAAACTTTTACATATTTTAATGGAATTTTCAAGAATAATGTCGGATGACATGAGTGTGTTGACATTGCACCCTAGCCCATGTATCGGAGGTTCATATATGGACCTGCTATACAGTACGATATCCGTAAATGATTTAAAATGGACACGAGATGTACACCTGGATGGATGGATGTTCGGGATGTCTCATTGATATGATCGACTCAAAGGTCGATTCTTGATGGATATATTTGAGTGAACTAGGAAGACCAATGACATCTCGAGATTTGGGATGACATGATGATATGTAAGTCGTGTGGTCGAGAAGCAAGATGACAAGACGAGATGTAACATTACATATGAGAGACGTTGGTCTAAAGTAGATGCAAGGTTGAGTCCGATGACTTGGCCTAGTACAAAGACGAGTCGGTTAGAGTCCAACTAATTGAACATGCATGCATAGGCAGTTTGTGTGGCCAAACAAATTTAGATTGAGTTGTGTTCAGTTGGCAAATATAAACCTTGCCTCATATCTGATGAATCTACAAAGTCAAGTGAAAAATAGAAATGAGGGTTGGGTTCACCTCTAGGCTTGTCATGGGCGTGCGAAGATCATGACATCACACCATTGAAAGTGTACGATCGTGACAAAATTACTCATGCACCGATTGCTTTGACATGCAATCAATATTTGAAATGGTCGGTTTCCATCTATTATTAATTTATACTACAAACTTTCAATTTTAATGCATTTATCAATCTGAGAAAAAATTGAAAATATTAGAATTAGTGAGTTTATGAAAATTTATTATAAAAAGAAATATACAAAATTGTAGGTATAATTAAACTAAATAATGGCAACAGGAAAAAATATTTAATAAGACGAATATATAAAGTATCTAGAAAAGATATTATTAAAATAAGATAATAATTGAAAATATATAATATATTTAAAAGCAATTAAACATAGTAGATATAAAATGATTAAAAAATATATTGTTAAAATTTGACACTAATTGAAAAATACAAAAAGAATTTTATCCGAAAATAAAAGTATTTATTTAAATACCGATGAAATTTATAAGAATGTTGACGAATAATTCAAAAAGCATATGTGGTCTAGTGGTAGGATAGTACTTTGTCATAGTACATATTTGGGTTAATTTCCAGCTGGTGCATCTGTTTGACTTGGAACAGTTAGAAAATGTACGACTACCATACTAATTAGTTAGTTTATGAAAATTTTTGTATTACTTTAAAATTAGTTAGTGAATTATATATATTATTTAAAAATATATAAAATATTAAGAATTTTATCGGAAGTAATTAGAAAATTTACAAAAATGAAGATTATTTAATCGATAAGCACTAGTGGTCTAGTGGTAGAATAGTAGCCTCTTTTTAAAATGAAACATTGATATGGAATCAATTAAGGGAAAGTTTGGAACGGATTACGTTGATGATGAAGATTAAGAGTAAAGAAAACTCGATTCGGTATTTTGAATAAAGAAAATTCGTGATTTTGAATTAAAATGTTATATAGTGGGTATTTCAATTGTTTTCAATGTGATCAATATACTCTCACACACGTGTATATATATATATATATGCGCAAAATTTTATATAATTAAAATTAGTGAGCTAATGAAGATTTTTAAATATTTTTTTTATTAAATGGTTAATTATCCGATATTGAAGGACGGTAAAAAATACAACATTGATCTAAGTTAATGATCAAATTCGACATGATTTAATTTTTACGGTCAAAATTAATAGAAGTTGATAAGTCTAGTAATAAAAATAAAAAAGAAAAAAGAAAATTAAGATTAAAATTTACCCTAAAAACAATTGTATTGTTCAAAAGTAAAAAATAAATAATTAGAAAGGGAAATGGCATCTCAATATTAGCTATTTACTGTGTATATAAAAAGATTAAATCAATTTGCTTTAGAAAAATAGAAAAATATTAAGAAGTTGTAATTATGTCTATAAAATAAAATAAAATAAACAATTTGTGACATACAATTAACATAGTATATATAAAATATTAGAGAACTTACCGTTAAAATTGGGCATTAATTGAAAATTACAAAACTATTAAAATCATTATGATAAAATTAATCAAGAAGCATCAGTGGTCTAGTGGTGAAATAGTATCCTGTCATACTATGGACCCGGGTTCGATTCTTGGCGGGTGCATCCGTCTGTCCTGCGATGATGAATTTGGCGCTTACTGTGATATCTTGGTCGATCACAACCGTCTGATGATTCTGACGAAGCTATAAATTAGCGCATCTGAGCTAGACTTCTTTTATTTTGCATTTTAATTACAAACTCAGCACTGTTATTAGTGTTTTATTTTTATTTTCATTTTTATTTCCAAGACCACTATTTTTGTTGGCACAATTGGATGTTTTTTAATAAATTTAATCCTGGTAAGTTTAGAATTTTAAAATAATAGGTTACAAATCATTTTTAATCCCTACCATCCATATTTTGATCTACATTGTTATACCGATAAGATGATGTTTTTAATCCCTATCGTCCATTTTTTTTTCGGCTAAGATGCAATGAAATGGAGTTGCTGGAGTTGGAAAATGCAATTTTCTATACTCAAATCAAATTGTACAAAAGTTAGAAAAGATATTTTAAAAGCATCAAAATCCTTTTTGTCATTTCCTTTCTAGAAAAGTCGATGTTGACTTAAGTTTTATAACTGAGTAGGTCAAAAGATAGGGTTTTTGATTAGGTACCTCGTCCTGGCGCTTTTTGAGCGACCCTTTATTACAGTTGAGCCTCTACAATTGCCCTAATGCAGGCTGGATACCTTTCCCTATACACATCCATATCGAGTTCGAGAGCCTCCTCATCGACCTTATGGAGAGAATACTGATGGAATAAGAAGTTTTATAAGAAGGGTTAAGATTTGGCAAGAAGGTGAGGAAGGCTATGACCCGAGCCAGTATAATCCTTCACAATTTATCTAGTCAAATTCTTTCATTCTTACACGAGGATCCCATAAGTGAAATGACCCGTAAGTGAAGAAAGTTTTTGTTATTTTTTTTTTTTTTAATTAAATGGTTGAAAGGTGGTAGTAATATAATACCGATCTAATGATCAAATTTGATTTTAGGGTAAAAATTAATATAAGTTGATAAGTGTAGGAATAAAAATAAAGAATAAAATAAAGATTAAAATTTACCCTCAAAATAATTATATTATTAAAAAGTAAAATGAAATAAATAATTAGAAAGGGAAAGAGGCAATGGGCAAGTATAAACATGGCATCTCAATATTAGTTATAAAAAGATTAAAATAAGACTAATTTAAAAATTAAAAAAAAAAAAGCTGAAATTTGTATTTTTAAAGAAGTTGTAATTACGTCTATAAAAATAAAACAAAATAAACAATTTGTGACATACAATTATTCAGAGTAGATATAAAATATTTAGAAAATATATTGTTAAAATATTAAGAATTTTATAAGGAAATAAAAGTATTTAGATAATTAAAATTATTTACTTAAACAACAATGATCAGTAAATCAAAAAGCACCAGTGGTCTAGTGGTAGAATAGTACCCTGCCACGGTACAGACCCGGGTTCGATTCCCGGCTGGTGCATCCTTTGTCTTGCTATGAAGAATTAGTGCCTACAGTGATCTGGGTCGATCACAACCGTCCGATCATTCTGACGAAGTTTAGGGCGCATCTGAGCTTGACTTCTTTTTTTTTTTTATTAATAATTTTTTACACTGTAATTAGTGTTTTATTTTATTTATATTTCCAAGATTTTTTTCTTTTTTTTTTTTTTGTAAAATTTAAAGCAACAATCCTAAGGATTAGAATTTTAAAATAATAGGTTAAAAATAATTTTTAATCCTTAAATATGTTGGAAGTAATAATTTATAGTTTACGCTCTAATTTAAACTAATTAGAAAACAAATATGTATATAATTTAAACTAAGAGCATCAAGAATTTACTTGCACGTACTTCAACTATTCTCATGAAACAATTGGATGACTATTATATTTGGTAGTGTCAAGAAAACTTGTAGGATATTCAAGTCGAGGCCGAGGGAGGTATGGCTTAGATGATCTCGAATGGGAGTCGAAACAAAACACACTACAGAAACATAAGAAGGTGGAGAAGGCATAGAGCCCAGAGCTCAGGCAGATTTTCACTATACAACAACATAATATTGTCAAGCATAGTTCCATCCTTCATCTCTACTGCTATACATATAATTACTTACAAAAAGCTCAACTCTAGCAGTCTTCTCATTTTCGGTTCAAAATCATTCTATGTACAATAAGAGAGAGAGTGAGAGAGAGAGATGGAAATAAACCTATTGGCTCCTCTATCGGTCGTTCGGTCGTTCGTCCTGCACGGCGGTGCAAGTGATCCAGGCAGGTACCTTTCAATTGTAAGGGCCTAATAGGAGGGTAAAGAATTTAGAACAAAAATGAACATCCATTTACCAGCTTTTCCCGTGGCTTCTACCCTTTTGGAAAAGCATCGTGCTGGAAAGGTCGTACACTACATACAGGACGTTTAAGATCAGACCAGTAAGATTGGTGGGTTGGTGTAGGTTTCTTGATCCATTTGTTTCTGGACAGCCTTCACAGCTGCAACTCTTGCTGCGTTTGCTGCTTTATTAGCAGCAGCTACAGCTTTGTTAACTCTGTCGTCCACCCTTCCTGCATCAAATGCTTTCTCTGCAGCTCTCCTTGCTTCCTGCTCCAGTGACGACACTCGGTTAACATAATTGTTAAGTATACATTCGTTACTATCGAGTTTGAAACGAATGAAAAGTATCGTGCTTTCTCTTTGACCCATAGGCTATATCTAATCATGAAGTATCATCAGAATATAAAATGATGAATCATGTTAGTAGTGGCTTGAGTGTGTTTAAAAGAGTAGCATACACTTTGAATCTACGCCAACACTTGAGACTTACTACTTCTTAAGTCTACTGGATTTCAGATTAGTTTCCATAGCTATCAGAAATGAACTAAAATCAAAAGTCAACTAACAAAAAGGTCGATTTATAGGTCAGGCTCTTATAAAATCCGAACGAAAGAATAAATTTGATAGGCCTCTTAGGTCAGGCTCTTACACGCAAGGAAGAGTGAATATGTAACCGTCCAAGCCCACCGCTAACAAATATTGTCCCATTTGGCCAGTTACGTATCGCCATCACAAACAGTTTTAAAACGCATTTGCTAGGGAGAGGTTTCCACACCCTTATAAGGAATGTTTCGTTTCCCTCTCCAACCGATGTGGGATCTCACAATCCACCCCCCTTGGGAGCCCAGCGTCCTCGTTGGCACACCCGGTGTCTAACTCTAATACCATTTGTAATAGTCCAAACTCACCACTAACAGATATTGTCCGCTTTGACCCGTTATATATCGTCGTCAGCCTCACAATTTTAAAACACGTCTGCTAAGGAGAGCTTTCCACACCCTTTTAAGGAATGCTTCGTTCCCTTCTCCAACCAATGTGGGATCTCACAGAACAAGAGACACGAGTGAATTACTATTTTATATATGCCCCCCATATTAGTTACTATGTGGACTTATTTTGAGATATTGAGTGTGATATATATAGGGGAGCACATTAGAGACAAAGGGGTATCTTAAAGAGTTCTATCAGAATCTTTAGGTTCCAATATTCTTCACTAAAACAAACAATAAAGACTTTACCTGAACTGCAGCGAGAACCTTAGCATGACTGACAGCATAAGAAGACCCTGGATGGCTACTTTCAAGACTGGGCACATCAAGAACACCATTTTGCCAATGACCAGACTGTCTCTCTCCATTCCTAAAAGTGTACATACCAAGCCCTTGCCTATTTCCTTCGTGCCAAGCTCCCTCGTAACGATGTCCATTGCCAAACCGATAAACTCCAAAGCCGTGCATCTTGTCTGCAAAATACTCTCCTGCGTACGTATCTCCGTTTCTGCATTGTGAGATATTATAACAGTCATCAACCCCTTGTAAGTTCAAAGTTCTAGGAAATCGGATCATAAACCACTGGAGGCATCTCAAGTAGAATCTGTTATTACTTTTCGACTAAACCTGATAGGTGTTTTTTTAAAATCTGACTTAAATAGCACAGAGTAACTGAGAAGTTGGTAAGAAACAGGCAGCAGTTTGTTCCCTCCTTTTGGGATAAATCTAATGATTCACATTGACATTGGAAAACAATGTACAAGACAACACCAAATAATAAATCTCCTTAAGAAAAAAGAAGTATAAGTTCATCTATTCAAGAGACAGATTCACAATCCATACAAGAACAGTATTATTGAACTCTTCTTTGAGTAAAAACTCAAGAGATGAATACCCAACTACTTTCGCAATAATCAAAGCCCACTATTAGTAAATATTGTTCTCTTTGGGCTTTCTTTCAAGGTTTTTAAAATGCGTCGGCTAAGAAAAGGTTTCCACACTCGTACAAAGAATGTTTCATTCTCCTCCCCAACTGATGTGGGATCTCACAATCCACCCCTCTTCGGGGCCCAGCGTCTACGCTAGAACTTGTTCCCCTCTCCAATCGATATGAGGTCTCACAATATCTGTTAGCGGTGGGCTTGGGCTGTTACAAATGGTATCATAGCCAGACACCGGGTGGTGTGCCAACGAGGACGCTGAGCTCCAAAGGGAAGTGGATACTCGACAGTGTGTCAACGAGGACGTTGGGCCCCGAAAGGGAGTGAATTGTGAGATCCCACATCGATTGGTGAGGAACGAGTACTAACGAGGACACTGTGCCCCAAAGGGGGTGATTGTGAGATTCCACATCGGTTTGAGAGGAGAACGAAACATTCTTTAGAAGGGTGTGGAAACCTCTCCCTAGGAGACGCGTTTTAAAAACCTTGAGGGAAAGCCCGAAAGGAAAAGTCCAAAGAGGACAATATCTATTAGCAGTGGGCTTGGGCTGTTAGATTGATGATTCCAGAAACTATTTTCAAGCTAGAGAAGAGAGATAACTCATGAGGAAAATAATAATATAACATGATCTTCCCTTTTCAAGAGATGAAATCACAATTCACAATTAGACAAGTGAATTTGGACAATCAAAGGAGAAGTTCTTACTTCTTAGATGGAAAAGATCTACCACAGTTTCCTAATAAGTTCTGCTTTGAATGCATCTGAATAATTAAGCTAAAAAGGAAAACAAAACAAAACAAAACCAAGACATAAACTCATAAACAACAAGCTAGAAACACTTTGATAATGATAACAAACATTAGCCACTCCCACACCCCATCATCAAATAGGAGAAACAGAGATAACCATCTCCAAATGAGCAAAATGCAGATATCCAACAAGAACACATATAAAATAATCACAGAATGATTCTCAAGATCCAAAACTTCAAGGAAATTACCTATAATGGTAGTGACCCAATCCATGTTTGACACCCCACTTGAACTCCCCAACATAGCGGCTCCCATCTTGACAAGTATGAACTCCAGAACCATGGCACTGGCCATTAGACCACTCCCCAGCATAGACATCCCCTGTGTAGAATCTGTAAATCCCAATTCCATTCCTCAAGCCTTGTCTGTACTGACCACGGTACCTACTCCCTTTCGCCCATGTCTCTACGCCATACCCATCATACTTCTCATCAATCCAATCGCCTTCATATCTTCCACTCATATGGTAGTGATAAACCCCACTACCCGAGCACCTCCCTTGATGAAATTCCCCCTCGTAAACGTCGCCATTACTGTAAACTTTCACCCAAGAACCCGACATCAACCGTTTCTCCGATTTGGGGTTCGACCCTATCGACCAACGAACATTGGAAACAGCCTTCGTCGCAGCAGAAGATGAGAACGCGTTAATTGAAGACGATCGAACAAGAAACAAACGAATCAAAGAAGGGAAACGAGGGACTGCAAGATTGAGAAAAATCAAAGCCGCGATGGAGAAGAAAAGTACGACAAACAACTTGAGAACAACAGAACGGCGAGGATTCGAAAGAAAGAAGTAAATGAACGGCAAAGAGAGGAGGAGGATTAATCGCGAGTGAACTCGAAGCAACTCGCGACAACGAAAATGGCGGAAGATTTGAGAAGCCAGTGATTTCGTAACGAAAGGGAAAGACGGAAATCGCAATAGCAGAGAAGTGGTTTGGGTCATGGAAAATCCTTCGTAGAACTCAGGGAAAAGCTTTGAAAACGCCATAGACGGGCAAACCGAAGTGGATTCTTCATGAACGAGAATTCAGAAACGGATACGGCTTGGTTCAATGATTGAAGAAGGGTATAATATTACAGGAATCAAAGCCTCTGGTTTTGTTGGCTACGGCTTCTTCTTACCTCCATCGATTCTGTGGGAATGAGATCGATCCAAATAACTGCAAAAGTTTCTGCAAATTTTGTATGAAATGGTATCGCTGGTTTTGTATCTGCAAAAGAACTAGAAGACGAAACCAGATGATGCAAGAACAGTGACCTTTTTTGTAATTACTGAAAATGCCATTTCCCTTTATGGTTTTTCTTTTTTCATTAAATTACAACTTATACTTCAAAATTTTATACAAATTTTAATTTTGCATTGAATAGATATTTAATACATTTAAAATTAATTTACATTAAAAAAAAATCAGATTTTTTTTTTTTTTTTTTTTGGTGTTTGGATGGAATTTTTTTAAAAATTGAAAAATTCCTTGTAAGTTGACATTTAGCAGTTTTGTCAAAGAACACAACATGCAACCGTTAGTCAACTAAACCAACTTAAAAATAGAGTTACAATTCAGTCTTCCCTACCTTACTTTTTAAAATTACTACAAAAATTAAGAATATTTTACGTTTGAACCAATATTAATGTTGTGACTCGTGAAGGTTTGATATTTGAATTTCATCACATTTTAGTTATTAATGAAACGTGATAATTATGATTTTTTAAAATATTTTTTTAAAAAAAATTGAATTGGATTGTGCGAGGTTGCAAACTCTATTTGAATTAATAAGCCCACCGAAAACTTTTAGAAACACGTGACTATGAGCTCGTGTCGGAAACCTGAAATGAAAATTTAACCATTAAAATTTGTTGTATAATTAAATTATTATTTTAGTAATATAAATATATTAATACATGCATGATGCTACCTAGACATTATCCCACTAGAAATAAATAAAGTTTATTAATTAAACATTTTGAATTTTGGTGGAGGAGGAATTAATTTTATTTTTTATAATAATAAATATTATTGACGAAAAATATTTTAATTTTAATAATTTCTCGTGGAAGAAACTAAATTGAGAATTTAAAAAATATACCATTCTTTTATTTTTATTTAATTTCATAATCCAAATTTAAGCTATATAATTATTTTATTTTTATTATTTATTTCCAACACCTCTTAAATAATATTTTTTTAAAAACATAAGGTTTAAAAATAAATAAATAGATATTTTACAAATTTACACTTTACATTTATAATAAATAATTGGAACAACTCAAATCAATCTAATAAAAAAAATTATAGTTGGTGTGAATGTTTGATTAATCCACCACACCTAAATGATGTGAAAGTTATCTTATTTATAATCAAATAAATTACAACGATATGGAAATAGTAATAAATGGAAAGATACCTATGATAATAAGGCAAATATTAGATATTTGTCTTATAATAAAATATCAAATATAATATATATGGTAAACTATAATTTATTACTAAATATCTTTAACAGTTGGGTTCATTATTTAACGAGAGTTGTTTGAGTTGAAACTTTTGTTGGGTTTAAAAAATGTCCAAACTCGATCCAGCCCAATTCACGAATGTCACTACTCAGTATGAAGTGAGGAAATTGAATCCTAAACCCGAACATCGATAGTTTAACTGGTAGAGTTGTGCTCACATTGGCGTATAGAAGACATCTATTATCATCCCGAACGTGATAGTTTCATCTTCCAAATGTTATATTTTAAAAAACAAAACCTATATTTAAATACTTTTAATTAAATTGGTAATAATACTAAATTTGTTAGGTTTTATACGTCCCTTTATATGGAAAGATGGAAAAAGATTGATTTAGCTTTATAATAAGATTGAGATAACTTTATTATTATTATTATTATTTTCTCTTTTTCCTTTTTCTTTTTCTTTTTTTATATTTTAATAAAAAGGCTTATAAAGATATTTAAAAATAAAATAAAAAAAAGAAATTGAAAGCCTAATTCTTATCCAATTTTGTTCCATACTATTGTCCTTGTCATCTCCACTTCTTTCTCCTTATCTTATTATCCAATCATTTAATTTTATTATTTTTATTAAAATTAATTAATTTTTTTTTTTATTTAGTTCTTCTAGTTCTATTATTGAGAATATTCTAGTTCATCAGTCTAATTTATTTGTTTTTTTTTATTATTATTTTGATTTGACACATTACATTATAATATCAATAATAATTAATGTTGATGAATTGCTTAAACATTAATTTTTTTGATTGGATTCAATTATTGAATTGACTTTTATATATATATATATATATATATATATATATATAAATGAGTTTATAATACTTTCTGATACTCGAGAAAAGAAAGTGTCATATCCCGCATTGGTTGGGAGGATAACAAAACACCCTTTGTGAGGATTTGGGAACCTTTCCCCAGCACACGCGTTTTAAACCCTTGAGGAGAAGCGTGAGAGGAAAAGCCCAAAGAGAACAATATCTGTCAGTGGTGGACTTGGGCTTTTACAAAAAGGGTACATGGATGAATGGAAACTACATTTGAAGAATAGACGAAACGAAAAGTAACGTGATTATTTTAGAGATCTCATATCCCTTGGAAAGAGGAACGAAACATTCCTTGTAAGGGTGTGGAAATCTTTCCCTACCTGACGCGTTTTAAAACGTTTTATGTGATGTCTCACATTGGTTGGGGAGGAGAACAAAACACCATTTATAAGGGTGTGGAAACCTTCCCGTAAGTCTTGAGGGGAAGCACGAAAGGGAAAGCCAAAAGAGGACAATATCTGCTAGCGATGAACCTGGGCCGTTACAAATGGTATCAAAGCCAGACACCGGACGATGTGCCAGCCTTCTCGCTGTTCCCCGAAGGGGGTAGACACGAGGCAATGTGCCAGTAAGAACGCTGGGCCCCGAAGGGGGGTGGATTGTGATGTCTCACACTGGTAGGGGAGGAGAATAAAACACCATTTATAAGAGAGTGGAAACATTCCCTTAGCTAACACGTTTAAAGCCTTAAGGGGACGCCCGAAAGGGAAAACCCAAGGAGGACAATATCTGCTAGTCTTTGACATTCCTCGAGACATGACAACTTTGTCTCCCAAAAAACCAACGACAGTCTTTTTAGCATGTTTTGTCTCTACTTACGTGTTTCGTAGGATTGCTCCAAACTAGACATGTTTAGCTACTGAAAAAGACCGTGCATATTGTTGGTATAAACAATATCTTCCCGTTCTTTTGAGCCTTTCTTCATTCCTCGAGCATCCACTAATAAATCTTAATCTTATCGACAAAACCAAAGCTCCCTAAAGTCAAATTTGGAGTGATTTTGTTACATTTACATCAAAAATAGTGAGAATTCATTAATTTATGGTTGTACAACATTGCTTCAATTTTACACTTCTTTTTTTCTTGGTATGCCGACTTAGCTTTTATCATATATTTGCATATCTTTTATTATGCCTTTCGGATTATGAGTCATTTCTTTGAGAGTGCACATGATTTCAAATCATTTTTCTTTTGGACAAAACTAGATTAAGGAAATTTGAACACCCTAAATCGAGCGGGTTTGGTGAGAGAGTCAAGTGATAACTAAGTTTATCCTACGGGAACACGTGTCAAATAGGTTAGAAATTTCGTGTTTCAAGTGGAAATGATTAAGGTGTTCAAAAAATTAGATGGTCTAAAAAACTCGATCGACCCAATCCAATTCGTACCGTTTGAGTTGGGTTTTGAGCTTACTTGAAATGGGTTGGATTTGGTTGGATTCAAATAAATGAAAACTTTATTAATTGGGTTTGATTCATGTATATTTATATATATATATTATTAAGCACTTAGATATTCTTCTTCCTCTCGTGCCACATAATCGCATTACCAACATGGATCATTTTAGCATGTTTTATTTTCACTCGCATATTTAAAAAAAAAAAAAAAAAAAAATAGGAAGACACTGAACATATGATCACAATGAGCTAAGCGTGCTTAATTTTGAAGTTTTTATGATTGAGCAATAAAAAAAAGTACTCCGAGTTGGATTAGGTAGTAACTTCGATTCTTCTGAGTCTTACTCAATATTACTTTCATTTGCATATATTTTTTTTTTTTTTTTTTGTTCATTCTTTGTACTTTTCTTTTACTCGAACATCACAATTATTAAGTAATATGTGACCAACTTTTGTATCAATAATAAAATGCGAGAGAGCTAACAACTTTGTTGTTTAATACAATGGAGACCAAATCATGGTTAATAATAGGATAACGAGCGTTGAAAAACAAGATGTTTATAGTTGCCACTAGTGGTCTCTTTCCAAAGGATAGACCTTAACCTTTGTGAGTAAGTCAAAAAGGGACTCTAGCATCTAGGGAGGTCAGAAAGTGTGGCTTGAACGACAAATATGGTCCGTTTGTTAGATAGAAGGGTTGGGTCATCTTCTAACTTGGTATTATGACCCAATGCTCTCTCTCTCAAAAGAATGAACTACAAAAAAAAGAATTTATTCATTCTCCCCTTTTGTAGGATAAAAAAGGAGTGTATGTCATCTATAAATGGGAGACGGGTAATATTCGATCCCTAGGATCTAAGTTCAAGACCTTTCATGGAGCTTTGGGTAATATTCGGTCCCTAGGATCTAACTTCAAGACCTTTCATGGAGCTTTGAGTAATATTCGGTCCCGAGGATCTAACTTCAAAAGACCTTTCATGAAGCTTTGGGTAATATTCAGTCCCGAATATTCAGTCCCGAGGATCTAACTTCAAGACCTTTCATAGAGCTTTGTGACTTTTCATCCGCTTGTCTTCTGCATATTTAGAAAGAATCACGTGATAATTTTTCTCACTACTTTGATGTGATTTTTGAAGAAGAAGAATAAATTTATTTAGCTGATTTCAAATGGAATAAAAAATTAGAGATGTCTACAAGTCGGGACGAAGACAAAGATAAGGAAGCCTTCGCTATCTTTATCCCTGCAAAATTTAGATTGAATACACGTTAATTTGCGAGAATCAAATCTCACAGCAAATAATTTTTTTTTTTTTTTGTTTATTATTCTTTTATAAAAATAGTTATTTTAAAGTTTTCATTTTTTTCAATATAATTTTTATTGAAAAAATTCAAATAAATCAATATATTTCATATTCAAACGGCCCGAAAAGTAATTTTTAAAAATTCAAATGTTAATATTACATAATAGTCTTTAACCATTAAAAAAAAAAAAATCTAATGCATAAAAAAAAGTTTCTCATTCCCTTCCTCATTCTCGTCTAAACAGGAAATTCCCTTGCCCCTTCTAGTCCCACAAGTAAAATGAACATCTCTAGTAAAAATAGCTTAATAGCTTAACAAGTTAAGGCACATTTTTTTTCGACTTCGAAATCAGATGTACGTACAAATCTCCATACTTCTACCGCTCAATATTCACACATTCAGAAACTAAGTTGAAAAACGGAAAAATATTCATCAGACAGAAAGAACATGAGTAGAACTTACAAGGTTTCAGTTGAGGCAGATGCCAATACCAGGAACCCAATTTCCTATCCATTTGAGTAACTTCTTTTCTTCTGTGAGAAACAAAAGCTTAAGGAACTGCAAAAAGCTAATACCAAACTCATGGAGTGTGGCACACAATTATATCCCCATACTCATCGAAGAATCTACCCTTGCCATTAAAAGTTAGCACAGAGATCATTTTTTAATCTTACCAGGATTACGACATCGTTCAGCCGAGTCTTTTAATTGCATTCATCATCTCATCATGGATCATCATCAGCTTGTTCGCACTTGCATCATCTCGTTTCTTTCCAGTTTCGTGATCTGAATAAGAGCTGAGAGTTTGAAATAAGAATAAAACAAAAGGTAGCATGTGGTGAAAAAACATTAAGCAATTGAAAGAATCATCTTATTATGCTAACAAAATTTCCCAATATTTAGTATTTGGCATCATAGATGAGAACCATTAATAGAAACTAGAAAGTGTATTACTCAGCTTGTCTTTGTCTTCCCCGTGAGGGTGAGGCCGGACCTATAAATTCTATTTTTGTAATTGTCCCCACTGCTAGAAAATATTGTTTTCTTTAAGTTTTCCCTCAAGGTTTTTAAGACGTGTCTGCTAGGGAGAGGTTTACACACCCTTATAAAGAATGTTTTGTTTCCCTCTCCAACTGATATGGGATCTCACAATCCACCCTTCTTGGCAGGGTAGCGTGCCAGCGAAGACGTTGAGCCCTGAAGAGGGTGAACACCGGACGATGTGCCAGCAAGGACGTTGGGCGCCGAAGGGAGGTAGATTGTGAGATCACACATCAATTGGAGAGAAGAACGAGCGCTAGCGAGGACACTAGACCTCGAAGAGGGGTGGATTGTGAGATCTCACATCAGTGGAAGAGGAGGACAAAGGTCTTTGTAAGGGTGTAAAAACCTCTCCCTAGCAGACCCACCCTAGACAGCTTGACTATTTTATTGTCTGTTCATCCATGGCCCTGGTTACCAACAAATGAAAGAGTCAAATATCATTACCTATCAATGGTATGAGCTCCATTAGCTAGCTTATTTATCTCGGCTTGTTACGTATCGTCGTCAGCTTCACTGTTTTTAAAACGTCTCTACTAGGGAGAGGTTTCCACACCCTTATAAGGAATTCATCGTTCTTCTCTCCAACCGATGCGGGATCTCACACCTACGTTGCTCTACTCTGATCTTAGCAACCAACATTGCTTCCTCTGATCTCCTCATCAGAGCCTCAGACCATCGCTCCCCGTGGTCCTGCCATTCCTCTCCCACTTGGATCCTGAAACTTCCCCAAGTATTCATGATGAAAAATGGCTCTCTCCCCCTCATTGCATATCCGAGAAGTACATGCCATCACATATCAGTTTATTCAGATATGCAAATATCCTATTCTTCACAATAACTGACCTAAAGTGTAGTTCATCTAATGTGCCCAATTCATCTCATAATCATCCTTCAGAGCACCAAACTCATGGAGCTCAATGGATATCAACTGTGATCCATAACGCTCTACATCAATCAAAGTTGGAAGAGCAACAAACATAAAAATATTTAAATGAACAGAACAAGGCAGCATCCAAGGATAAAAATCAAAATAATTACCAAAAAAAAAAAAACTCATGGAATGTATGGAAGTAGCGTTTATAAACTTAATTTCCAAAAGCTAAATGATTATGAAACAGAACAATAGGGCACAGCATTCAGATAATTTCCATTAAATCTCCTCACCATATTAAAACCACTCATTCAAATCTCTCAAAATTTATCCTTCAAATTCGATCAATCAAGCTAAGGGCGCTTTTACCTTTGGGGGAAATCCATACCAGAAGTTGCAAAAATCCAGAGTTATAGAGAGGCCAAGAAACACGGCGACATCGCGAGAAAGAAGGTCAAGCAGAATGGCCTTGCGTTGAGACGGATTCGTGGCAGTAAAGATTCTACCTGGCAACGAAAGCCTTTCCGACAAGCAATCCATGGCTTCGCAATTCAATCCCTCAGCCGCTTTCTCCGTCGTCTCCATCGTTGCCGTTTCCATCCTCTTTCCTCGCCGCCGTGAAAATGTAGAGCACATTCAATGCTCCGATTATTGTTACTCTTTTGAGCGGTGAAATTATTATTATTATTATTATTAAATTATTCTCGCTTGTACAATTTTATTAAATAATTTATTGTTGCTAAAATTTAAAGCAAAAAATTAAATAAAATTTAATTGGTTAAAATTATTTTAATAATTTAATAAACTAACAAAGTTAACTAATTTAATAAAATGGTTAGAAATAATGGCCGAACCACAGACATAATATATTATATAAAGCTTCCTGTTGGATGATAAAAGTAAAAGTCCCACATCGCTAATTAAAGAATGATCATGTGTTTATAAGTGAGGAATACTAACTCCATTGGGGTGATTGGAGTGAGGCATTTTGGAAAACCCAAAGCAAAGTCATGAGAGGAATACTAACTCCACTAACTCCATTGGGGTGAGGCCTTTTGAAAAGCTCAAAGCAAAGTCATGAGAGCTTATGCTCAAAGTGGACAATATCATACCATTGTAGAGAGTCGTGTTCGTCTAACACTTCCAACCATTTTACAATATATGAACTATTCCTATAGTTGGCTCAAGGTGATGAGTGATGGACTAAAAGATATATCTTCAAAAAAAAAAAAAAAAAAACATAATCGTGTGTTGAATATATATATTACAACTAAGATTGCTCTTTTGTGCTAGACATAGAGATATCCATTTTACTCATTTCAAACGGAGAGAGGATTCGCCGTTAGAGTGGAGAACAATTTTCCCCATCAGATAAATGAAATAGGCTGCCCCGTCCTCATTTCACTTAATATAAATTATATTTTCAATACATATATACAAAGTAGCGAGATCGAAATGAGATTTTTTTTTTTTTTTTTTTTTTTTGGGTACAAACTTCATAGCCAAATGAAAAGCCACAAAAATTCTCAATGAAGATTTACAATTCAATAGTGCAAAGAGACCAATATTGGTCAAACTACACTTATGTGGTGAACGGGAAGGGAAGAGCAAAAACTCATTTTTCCTTTTTACTTTTCCTCTTCTTTTCCTTCCTTCAAAACGCCCATTTCTTCCCAAGAACACAATGGCTTCTTCATATGGCTATCTCTCTCTCATGTGGCTATCTCATCCACCTCAGAATTGAACACAAAACTTGGGAAGGTGGTGGTTATGTCTCTGCCCAAACCAAAGCCAAAACACAAGCCGCGGTGGTCAAGAACTTGAAAGCTACTATCTATTTATTCATGTTCATATGCTTATTCCTTACCTCAAGTATGGAAGGGTCATCACTTTCAACAATGATGGATTCTTAGAAACAAAATTTTTCCATTCAATCTTGTCTATCTTCCCATCTTGGTTCACATCAGCCTCCAAGAAAGTCTATCCACATATATCGAAAACAAAAACAAAAAGATATTCCATGAGATTTAAAGGTGACTGCGACACGATACTCGGTATCGTGTTCTTGATTGTCACTCTACTGGCTTGAAACCAATTCTAAAACATGGTGCGGTGTGATTTGAAAATAGAAACATCGTAGGGGTGTAGTTTGCAATTATTATTCCTCACAATGATAAGTTGTGAAGAGCATTAGAACCAGTCAAAACTATTTCAGATCATTCCCTAACTCTATTTTTCTTTCACAGATTGACCCCACAATTGTTTGATAATATGTTTCAAGTCCCTGAAAACTAGTAATCCAAAGGTTTTAAGGTAGCTCACCTTATCAAGTATTATCTCTATTGTTTCATCAGCTAACTTCATCTCAGATTCACAGAGAAGAGCAATTAGCATTTGCTTCACCTACCACAGTCAATAAATCAGAAAGCTCTTAGCAGCCAACAGATGAAACTAAATGAATGGGAAGAACAGTGGAACACGCCCTGAACGAGCATGACCGTGACACCACACACATATCTTTATTTTTTGGATGATTCGAACCTATGACCGTCAATGGTATATATCTTAACTAGTTGAGTTATTTTCAAGTGACTTTAAAACATTGAAAACGTTTTCTATCCTTGAACGGATCTAATTCAAATGGAGGACAATTTGTCTATGTTTTTAGTGTTACTTGCAATATTGATGTGATTCGAGCTGAACCATTGAAAACATACCTCTTGTCGCTCGATGAATCCGGTGTTATCCAAATCGTAAAGCTTAAACGAAACTGTAAATTAAATAAACAACAAGCATCAGCCACATGTAAATCAATAAAAGAAATCATGTATTATGTCATATGCTGCACACTTACACTCAATCTTGACTTCCTGAGGAGCATTAGGATGAAAGACATTTAATGATCTTACAAAGTCACCAAAATCAATGAACCCTTTCTGCTGAACATCAAATAGATCAAAGAGCTGCAAGCAAAAAGGATCCAACCTTAAAATATGCTAATAAGACAGGTTGATTTAAACAAATGGGAATGTATATCAATAACATGGAACCATAAGTCATCACTACCAAAAATTGTGAGATCTCACATCGGTTAGAATGGGGAACAAAACATTCGTTATAAGAGTGTGAAAACTTCTCCCTAGCAAATGAGTTTTAAAACCTTAAGGGGAAGCCTGGAAGAGAAAGTCCAAAGAAAACAATATCTGCTAGCAGTGAACTTGGGCTGTTACAAATGGTATCAGAGCTAGATACCAGACGTCGGGCAGTGTGCCAGCGAGGACGCTGGGCCCCAAGGGGGTGGATTGTGAGATCCCACATCAATTAGAGTAGGGAACAAAACATTTCTTATAAAGGTGTGGAAACATCCCTAGCAGAGTGGGCTGTCACAAATGGTATCGAAGCCAGACACTGGGGGGTGTACCAGCAAGGACGATGGACCCCCAAGGGGATGGATTGTGAGATCCCACATTGGTTAGAGTGGGGAACGAAACATTCGTTATAAGGGTGTGGAAACCTCTCCCTAGCAGACACGTTTTAAAACCTTGATGGGAAGCCTAGAAGGGAAAGTTCAAAGAGGACAACATTCGCTAGTGGAGGTTTGGGCTGTTACAAAAATATTACTAGAAACCGTATTGCAATGTTCAAATTTAATCCAATGGAGATGACTAGCTGACACTTTTGAACGGTGATTTCGAGAGTTTTACCCGATTCGCAAACAGATTTTCCTTCTTTCTGTTCTTGAAAATGGCCAACTGAAATTCTTCCTGCATAACAATTACCCAAACAATGTGCATTCAAATACCTTTCATGATTGAAATGTACGAAAAACACACACCAAGTAACGGATAACCCCGTTCGGTTCGTCGTGACAGAAACAAATACCTTGTTTATCAAACCATCATCTATGACAGAACTGCTAATGCTCTTATACAGCTCAAACAATGCTTCAACTTCACTAACACTAACTGTTGAATCAAGAAGCATTATGAATAATATATGAGAGTCAAAACTCAGAGACCATAAACAAAGCACAACTTACACGCAGTTTGTGAAGCAAGGTATATAGGATCTTCATATCCAGGAAATTGTTTGCTTCCTTTAGACTGAATACAACCCATTCACAAAAGCAATGGCAGAGCAGCTCCTTGGCTTCACTACAATATTTTATCAAAACCATCTTAACCTTCACTACAAATACAGACCCAGATACAAGAACAACACGCAAATCCATGAGCAAATCAGCATAAAAGAAAGTCAAAAAGAACAACATAATGAACAGCAATAGCAAATTGTTTGATTTCAATTCTCAGAGCTAGGAAATGACTTGATTTCTTAACAAAAACAGAGTTTAAACTAAAGGTTCTATGAATAATTCCACCAAAAGCTATCCAAATCTCAATAACCAATAGGATGTGCATGAAAGATAATCAAAACCAGTAAGAGATCCATAGTACGCTACATGCATTCCATTCCATGAAAATCAGAAAATCATGTCAAACCCGATAAAGAAACCAAATCGAATCATCAAAAAACCAAAAATTCCATCAAATTTTATATCTCTCCCATCAAAAACACACCAATCCACGTAGAAAAACCCACAAAACAAGAACAACCCAGAAGAAAATACAACTTACCGGCAAAGTATTGACCGAAAATCCCAAAAAACTCGAGAAAATCAATACGTAGCGATCGAATCGAGATTTAGAGATTATGAGAGGGTTTTAGATATCGATGAAAGGGCGGAAAATTGGAGGAAGAACAACAAACTTGGCTACGAATTTGCCGTCGATTTTTCCAACGGAGCAAATGGAAGTGGCATTTGGATTAAAGTGAGTGGAAGATAGAGCGCCAAATCAAAAACACGATTATAAAGAGAATTGAAAGAACAGTGGGAGAGGAAGAAAGTGGAAATCATGAGCGAGTTAAAAAGGAAACTGAAAGGGACCCCATGGCCCGTGACCGTGGCCTTCGCCGAATATTCCTTTCTTCACTCTTAATTATGTGATTAAGCTAATTATTTTAATTAATTATGCTTGAAAATTAACGTTAATAATGCACAATTTAATACATTATATACCCATCTTTACCATATATATATTAATTTTTTAAAAAAACTTTTGTTCCCATTTTGCCCTCCATTTGTTTCTATAATTCCTCCTTTGCCCTTTATTTTTCATTAATAAAATATGTTAATGATTGCATAACATTTTACATCTCAATTTTATTTTCAAAATGTTTTTAATTTTTTTAATAAAACAATTACGGACTCGATCTTTTATATAATAATTAATATCTAATTCAATATTACATAATATTTTGGTATTTTCCAATCATTTAAATTTGGTCTTAATATTTTTAATAAATCTTTAAAATAATTTTTAAATTTTGTATAAAAACCCGATGGAATCGAACCCAACGTACAAGGACAAAAATGGAATTTTTTAACTTTATGTTAAAATTTTTAATTTAGTTCGGTATATTTTAATATTTTTCGACTTTATCCATTATTTTTTCATATTTTTAATTATTCGTTAACCAATTCTAACATTTACTAACAAAAAAAAAAAAAAGTACAATAATAAATGATAAATTAAAGAGAATAAATGGTGGATTTAAGAAAAACTACCCAAAATTACCAAACCATGGACCAAATTTTGTGGGCGTCCGGCGCTTAATTAAGTTATGAAGCCAGGGTTAATAAGTCGGTAGAGATAATAAGTCGATGTTCTAGGTATCAAGTCGGGTGAAGTTTTACCTTCTATATTTTGTTTTTTTTTTTTAATATTAATCTCTTAACTATATATACGGTTTGAGTTTTGAGTACTCTAAACAGTTCACCTATAGCATGCTAATCTTGAGCACGTGACAATCAAATCACGTGTGTGCTCGACTAAAAGATGAGCGGTTCAAATCTCTTTATCTCACTTATTATTTATTTTGTGGTTGTGGATTTCAGCTCAACAATATGTGAGCGGAGCGATTCAAACCAATGATCCTACGTTCGTGTGATTGTCGATGAATATTTATAACATGAAGGTTCGTTGATAACTATTTCATTTTTAAAAATTGTGTCATACCTTCTTAAATAAATCAAAGAAACCAATAAATAAATAATAAACTATATTTAAATAAATAAATAATTGTGTATTTCTTGTATCTTAAGTTTAAAGAATTTATAGCTCTCACCAACTTTTTTTTCCTTTTTCAAAATATGTAATTTATTTCTCAAAATAATTTTGGTATAAATTAGGTAATTTTTTTTAAATGTTATTTATTTATTTTTATTTTTTTTAAGAAAATGTCAAACGACGACCATAATTTTTTTAATTCTAGAATATGAAACGGATATTGTGAGATAAACATCTAACTTTAAGAGCATATATCAAATGACTTCCCTCATTCGGGACACAGATTAACTATTTATCTTTGGTCATCCTCGTTAACCTAATTTAAAAAATGCATTAATTATAAAAATAAAAACCCAGATGGAGATTGCAAATTAGGATGGGTTACCATTCCGACTTTGACTTTATAGATTATTTTTAGGTAACGTATATGATCCGAGATTCATTTCTCATAATTCTTGAAGGTGAATTATTCGTCAACCGAATAAAATTGAATCCCGAAAAATGTTTGACCAAGACAAAATGCTCAATATCTTGACTAAAAATAATATAAATATATTAAAATTTATGTTTTTTTTGGGTAAAACTATAGAAAAAGTCTTATGTCATTTTAATTGATATATTATAGTATTTAATTTTGGACTTATATTATTAATTTTAATTGATTTGGTTCGGTTTGGTTCAATTATGATTGATTTAGGATTTTGTTCGGTCAGAATTTAATTTTATCAATTCTAGTAAAAAAAAATATAATTTATTATTACGAGTTTAGAAGAAAAATAATGAGGTCATAATTTAATTTTTGAAAAAATGCTTAGGTGTCTCATCAAGCACGTTTTAAATGTGTTACGTGCTTAGGTAATTTTCTACCAAAATAACCGGGAGTTATCAAAGTCATCCTACCATATGACCTTATTATTATTATTTGGTTTCTTATAAGGAATCAGCGCTATTTTAAGTTATTATAGACAGTCCATAAAAACACTATATAGGGTGAGTAGTTAATATCTGTGTATCGATTGAGATTGAGCTAGATGATCTTGATCTAGGGGTAAGTCACGAGCAAGTGACTCCACTTTAAAAATAAATCTACTCTTATAAGCCCAACGTCCTTACTGGCACACCGCCTAGTGTTTGACTTTGATACCATTTGTAACCGTCTAAGGCTACTACTAATATTGTCTGCTTTGACTTGTTACGTATCTTCATTAGCCTCACAATTTTAAGTCATGTCTGCTATAAGGAGAGATTTCTACACTCTTATGAGAAATATTTCATTTCTCTCTCCAATCGATGTGGGATCTCATAATAAAATCGATCACATAATTTTTATTTATTTTTTGTTATATTTTTGTATGCATATCTTATCCCAATATAGAAGTGTGATATCCCACATTCGTTGGAGAGGAGAACAAAATACGGTTTATAAGGGTGTGGAAACTTTTTCCTATCATATGCGTTTTAAAGTCGGGAAGTGCTAATAAGAACGCTGAGCTCCAAAATGAGGTAGACACGAGACGGTGTACTAGTAAAGATGTTGGGCCTCAAAGAAGGTAGACACGAGGTAGTGTACCATTAAGGAAGCTGAGTCGTCTTTTAAAATATGTTTGACTTTTTTTAATTAAAAAGAGTCTTGTTTTTAAGTAACGGATCCGTACTTTTAAGACTCGGAGTTATAAATTGAAATTAATATCATATTTTAATGATTAAAAAAATTCTAAAATACAAACAAATTTAAGTTGAAAACATTTTTTTTAATAAAAAAATAAAATAAATAAAATAAAATGAAATTTATTGGTAGAACTAATAATGGGGTTTGGAATATTGTCCAACATTTCACATGCCCTTGCTTGTCCATGTGTGTGGTTGGACCTTATGCCATTTTATATTATCTTGGTCACAATTCACCAAAAAATAAATATAATAATGATAATAATAATAATAAAATTAATGGCGCGGGACTTAGATTTCAATTTAGTCCCTATACTTTTAAATTATTCATTTTTATCTCTGTATTTTTTAAAAATGGTCATTTAAGCAGATATTTCAATGATATTCTTAAAATTTAAAAAAAATAATAATTTTAAATGGAAATTCAAAAATACCCTTAAACTTTTAATAATATTTTATAAATTATCTCTCTCCTTAATATTATTTTTTTAAAAAAATTCATTAATATTTTAAAACAAAATATTAACTTTAAAAAAAATTAAAAAATTTTAAGACTATTTTTCAATTTTTTTATAATTAAAAAATAATATTATTAAAACTTTATATATTTTTAGAAAAGTATAGTGAATAAAGAAATAAAGAAATATTATTTTCCATTAAGATTTGTCACATCAATAGATCCCTTTCATTATCAAAAATCTTATCCTATTTTCAATATTTAAAAAATTTATTTACATAGTTGTTTATTTTATTTTATTTCCCTAAAAAAGTCCTCCTTTATATGTATTATTTAACAATAAATTTTAATATTGACCTTCAACATTTCTTTGAAAAAATTCATATTACATTGACTTTTTAAATTATATTTAATTGGATGAATATAATCGAAACAGATTCTAAATAAATTATGAAAATTCAAATTCATCTTAAAATTAAAAAATTAAAAAATATATGTAATTTATTTGAAATTTTGTCTCTATAATTTTTTTTATTATTATTAATTTGGTTTATAACCATCGTCCCGAGAAGCTACCTCTCTTGAAGGTACATCACATAACATCACAAGAAACCTCATTTTCCCGTTCTTTAACTTTTTATTATCGAAAATACATGAATCATTGTAGTGTGGAGAATAGAACCGTCGCTTTTGAACTATAATAATGCATATGAATCTCGAAGGAAAACCACTAAAAATTTTAATGTCTCAAATGTGAAGTAAGAAAAACGGAGATATAGAACCTAAAAAAGCTTAGAGACGAATGAAAAAAGACGTATAGCTACTCAGATTTGAACAATCGAGACAAAAAAAAAAGGAAACGAGAAAATTCTTGTTATTTGTGGGACCCACTTCATAATAAACACAGATTTTATACGACAATCATAGGAATAATCGAGAAGGAAAATTATTCTCATTCTCGATCTCACACCCATTTATTCTAAATCGAGACTCAATCGGATTGTTTGACCAATTCAAATCCTCTGTATAAAGGAATGAAACATTTTTTTGTGTGGAAACCTCTTCTTAGTAGATGCGTTTTAAAATCGTGAAGCTGACGGCGATACGTAACAGGAAACTTCTTCTTAGTAGATGCGTTTTAAAATCGTGAGGCTGACGGCGATACATAACAGGTCAAAACGGACAATATCTATTGGTATGAAAAAAAAAAAAATTTGAAATTATAAAGGAATAGAAATAGAAACGTTCAAAAACATTATCCATAAGAAATGAAGAAATAACGGCTATTCCTTCATCGAGGGGACAAGATCATTAAAGACCACAAACAAAGTGCGGACGTGTTGCCGTTACTCAATTATTGGATTATTTTAATTTTATTTTTTTTAAATTTTAATTGGAAAGTTGACCGTTTTAATCCAACATTAATTATTAATTACGGAAATTGATGGACAAAACATTTTATGACCGACCACCGAAAGCCATAACTCCTTACGTTTAAGGTAATTAATCCAATGAATAAAATAAATTTTTGTTTGGTATATTTGTATGTAATTATTTTTATATAACAATAATTAAATATTCACTAAATATTACACTTTTTCTTTTCTTACGTATTTTCTAATTATAATTAAATTAAATTAAGAGAGAGGAATGAAACATTTTTTATACGGGTGTGGAACCCTCTCTTTAGTAGACACACTTCAAAATCGTGAGACTGACGGTAATATGTAGTAGGTTAGGGGCTTGAACCATTACAAATGGTATCAGAGCTAGATACTGAGCGGTGTGCGGGCGAAAATACTGGCTCCCAAGTGGATGGATTGTGAGATCCCATATTGGTTGGAGAAGAAAACAGAATATTCCTTACAACTATGTAGATATCTTTTTTTAGTAGACGCATTTTAGAATCACAAGGCTGACAATAATATGGGCTAAAGTAGACAATATTTGCTAGCGATGGACTTGAGCGTGCAATATATTTAGGCCCGTTGGGCCTGCCATTTGAGCTTTGATGGGCTTGTAACCCATCAAATGGACTAAAAGTAATAGATCCAATTATTATTATTATTTTTAATCAACGGATTAAAAAGGAAAATTTTAATTGTAAATATAATAATCCATTTTTTTTTAGGTAAAGAGATATTTTATTTTGATAATTAAACACAAAAACAAATATTATTATATAAATTATTTTAAAAACGTGTTACTGGATAGTCAAAAAATCACTAGACCTCTAAAAATATAGATGTATAGAGTCATAGTCCTGTTTATTCAAGAAGTGTTGCTCGTGATTACATTTATACGCCATTTTTTCATTTTGTAAATTAATTTATTTTTCTAGTTGTTAACGACGTCTAACAACCTTAGATTAACATGTTTGGTTTAAATAATGTATTATTCCAACAATATCCATTTGTGTTTCGATAATATATATTAAATTAATATAATTTAATTTTAAAATATAAAAAATAATTTTATTTTTCAATTTTCAATTAAAAAATAGTAACCGATATCGAGTTTATAAGAATGAATTGATCGCTACTATTGGAATGTTATTTATTATTATAATGATTATTTTATTTTTTATTTGGATAATATTGTTTTATGCAAATTGATGTGATTGTTTGTTTGGAGGTAAGATGGGATCCACGAGACTTGAGGCGCGTGGGTCATAGAAGAGTAAGAATACGTGGCGTCCAGCTGTTGGATTAGTAACTCAACTACCAGTCGTTACATCGGTTCATTGAACACTTTTATCCATATCTGTCCCACACGTGCACCGTGGCGCGTGATCATAGGCATTAAAGGACAATCAAAATCAGTTTAAATTAATAAAAATATATAAATTTTGTATTTGAATATTAAAGTTTTAAAATTTTCAATAATATTCTTATATTTTTTTTTTTTTTTTTAAAATATATATATAATACACTTCCGGATAGTTCTTAGGTATCTACGGTAAGGTAAGTCTTTCTTCGTTTGAACCTTGGGCGCATAATGTATTGAGAGGCTCATTCTTTCCGTTCGGCTGAAAATGATCATAGTCTAGCGTTCTTACTCGGACTCGGGCTGTTACCATCAATACTTGAAAAATTAATATAAACATTCACTACAATAATTTCCTTATTCTCAAGCTTTCAAGCTCGACACTCTGAATAAAAGTTTCTGATTTTCAAAATTGAAAAGAAAAATTTGGTAGAATTTATTCTAAATCCTCTAATAAGGGTGCACGAGAAATCCTTTGAACAAACCCAAAATTATAGAGCTCACGTCCCAATCTAACTCAACTCTCTATTTTTTAATTGGGTTAGATGGTCAATTATCCTTTTTTTAATTATTTTAAATAAATTATACTTATTCACAATACATACATTAATCACAAAAATCTCATAAAACTCTAAATATCAAATATTCACAAGTCACAATGCATCACTAACATCGATTATAAACATTAAATATTCTTAATAATCATAATAACATTTACAAGGGTAAAAGTGGAATATATTACTATATTTGGGTTGGTCGGGTCAGTTAAAAAAAATGTCAATCCATAAACTAACCCGAATTTTTTATTTTCAAGAATTCAACTCAACCAAAATCGAAAAAACTAAATACTTTAATGATTAGAATATCAAATCAAAGTCGTACATAGAGAAAAAAAAAAAAAAAAAAAAAAA
>NW_019272044.1:2107500-2192725 GCF_002738345.1 Cucurbita maxima
AGAAAAAAAAAAAAAAAAAAAGAAAGAAAGGTCGTGACTTACACGCGCCGTGAAAGCGACTGGACTTCAATAGATGGAGAAAAAAACAAATCTGATTAGCCAGAGAGTTACAGGTGGATAAATATTCTCGTAGCCGACAGCTACAGAAGTGGGTCCCACTAAACGGTGTATTTTAGACCCAAAGACCCGTTTCTAAATGGTCCGCTTCACGCTATCGTGCACCGGCTTCACGTTATTCGCACGCGTTCAGAACACAGACGCCACGTGGCTAATTATGAGTGGACAGTCACGTACTGTCATGGTCAATGATTTTGCTGGAAGCGGCTCGTTTTAGCTTACGTGTTATTTAATTTAATTTATTTTAAATAATTTTGTTATTTATAGCTTTGATTTATTCAATTTTTCATTTTTTTTTGTATAGATTATTCAATTATTGAGTTGAACACAATATTTTTCTCTCAATTTTAAATGACTTTTAAATATAAATTATTATTAATATTCTTTTTTTTATTGTTTAGTAATATACTTTATCGAGTTAAGTACTACATCATTAATCATTCCAAAAGTAGTTATCGATATTAATTAAAGAGAAAATAATATCGAAAGAATTTTAATTAATTATCTCGATATTGGATTAAATCATTTATGAACTTAAAAGCTCGAGTTATTAAGTTAGGGTGAATTTAATCTTGTACTAATATTATATCAGGTCTCGTTATTGAAAAAAATACGGTTTATTCAGTCTCTAAACTTTAAAAAAAAACTTATATTAAACTCTTGACAATTATATTCATTAATAGTTGTTATTCAAAACTAACGGTAAAAATATTTTTGAAACTTTCTTAAAAGAGTATTTTTATTAATTTAGCTTTCATTTTGTAACGGTCCAAATGTACCACTAGCTGATACTATTTTCTTTGGGTTTTTTTTTCGAGTTTTCCGTGTCAAGGTTTTTAAAATGCATGGGAGAGAGAAATTTTCACACCCTTATAAACAATGTTTTATTCTATTTCCAACCGATGTGGGATCTCAGATGAATTAAATACTTTTTAATTTTTGAAAATTAAATGAACCGACCTAAAAGTTTATAGATTAAACTCATAAAATCGTATATACGGGTATAGCTACAAACTTGAAGGGTGTTTTTTTGGTAAATCTCCATGAATAAAAATTGGATTGTTACCCACTTTTGGAAATCATTCATCCACCAATTATAACATAGTATTGTTTTTGAACGTAAATGATGGGTTTCTCGTGTAAAAGGAATTTTGGGTCGTTGAAAAGTAGTCCCATTTGGAGCAAGTTCATCTTCAAAAGGGTGCGTTGCTCTGCGGCCGCCTCTTTCCTGAGCCATTATCTTTCTTCTACGACCCCACTTTCTCCGCCATTAAAACCCTGCTTCACGTTTAACAATACCCTTTGCTTTTCCCTTCATTTCTTGACAAACCCCATTTCTTTTCCCCCAAGTTTCCTAGTGTTCTTATTTCCCTTTTGGGGGGTTTTTTTCTTTTGAATTGAGTTCTAATGGAGGATCGGTTCGAGCCATTGAAGGACCTTGGCTCTGGAAATTTTGGAGTTGCTAGGCTCGTTCGAGACAAGAAGACGAACGAGCTTGTTGCTGTCAAGTACATTGAGAGAGGGAAGAAGGTAAATAGCTTGTTAATTGGATTTAATGCTGTAATGGGTGTGATTAGTGCTCTAATGCTTTAGAAATTGCTTAAACAATGGTGGGATTTGAAGAACTGGGTCTGATTATTGTTTTGATAATGGGGTTTGGCTGTTTTCTTGTTTCTTATTACCTTTTGGCTTGGTGCTTTAATGGCTTCCCACTGTTTGTTCCATTGTTCTCTGTTGACTTGTGAAGAAACTTATGAAGCTTTTTGATTGATCATGGTGTTTGTTCAATGTGTTCACAGAACAAGGCCTAATAATGATTCATATGCATCAATTCTTGCAAGAAGGGTTTTGTTCATTATAGATTATTAATGACTTTGTTTAGGCCATTTCCATTTATATTTGATGGTGGATTGTTCATAAACATGTTTGTTAATGGTTGATTTGAAGACATAAATCATTCTTTTTCTTCTGTTCTTCAGATTGATGAGAAAGTTCAAAGGGAAATCATTAATCATCGATCGTTGCAGCATCCTAACATTATCAGATTCAAGGAGGTAAGGATAGTTTATAATGAAATCAAATTGACTTTTGTTATCTATAATATCATATCTCAGTTTGAGAAAACTCGATTGGCTTGCTTATGTTGTTGATTGGTTTGGTTTGAGATCCTACGTCGGTTAGAGAGGGAAACGAAACATACCTTTTAAGAGTTTGGAAACCTCTTCCTAATAGATGTGTTTTAAAACCGTGAGGCTTATGGTGATATGTAACGGGTCAAGGTGGACAATATTTACTAGCGGTGAGCTTGTGTTGTTATAAATGGTATTAGAGTTGGTCATTGGGTGGTGTGCCAACGAGGATGCTGGGCCTCAAGGGGGGTGGATTGTGAGATCTCACATCAGTTGGAAGGGGGAATGAAACATATTTTATAAGAGTGTGGAAACCTCTCTCTAGCAGACGTGTTTTAGAATCGTGAGGTTGATGGTGATACATAACGAGCCAAAGTGAACAATATCTACTAACGGTGAGCTTGGGCTGTTACAAATGGTTCAGATTTGGTCAATGGGCAGTGTGTTAGCGAGGACACTGGACCTCAAGGGGGGTGGATTGTGAGATCCCACATCGCTTGGAGGGGGGAACAAAGCATAACTTATAAAAGTGTGAAAACCTCTCTCTAACAGACGTGTTTTAAAACTTGAGGTTGATGGTGAAACGTAATGGGCCAAAATAGAAAATACCTACTAGTGGTGAGCTTGAATTGTTACAAATGGTATTAGAGTCAATCACTGTGCGATGTGCTAACGAGGACGCTGGGCCTCAAGGGAGGTGGATTGTGAGATCCCACGTCGGTTGGAGAAGGGAACGAAGTATACCTTATAAGATTTTGGAAACCTCTTCCTAGCCGATGTGTTTCAAAACTGTGAGTTTGAGGTGAGACGTAATGAGCCAAAGCCGAAAATAACTACTAGTAAGTGAGCTTGGGTTGTTATAAATGGTATTAGAGTCAATCATTGTGCGATGTGCTAACGAGGACGCTGGGCCTCAAGGGAGGTGGATTGTGAGATCCACATCGGTTGGAGGGGGGAATGAAGCATACCTTATAAGAGTGTGGAAACCTCTCTCTATCATACGTGTTTTAGAATCGTGAGGCTAATGGTGATACGTAATTGGCCAAAGTGAACAATATCTACTAGCAGTGAGCTTGGGCTTTTAGAAATGGTATCAGAGTCGGTCACTGGGTGGTGTGTCAGTGAGGACGTTGGGCCTCAAAGGGGGTGGATTGTGAGATCCCACATCGGTTGGAGAAGAGAACGACGCATACCTTATAAAAGGGTGGAAAACAAGCATAATCCTTATCTTCTAACCGTTATCTTGGACATTGTAAAGATTCCATAGGGATGGAGCAACTCAACGAGTGATGTATGTCTGCAGGTCTTCTTAACCCCAACTCATTTGGCCATTGTCATGGAATATGCAGCTGGTGGGGAACTTTTCGGAAGAATATGCAGCGCTGGTCGATTTAGTGAAGACGAGGTCGACGTTTTACCTTTTCTTGCTTTTCTATATCTCTTTATCTTTTCCATTTCTCAACCCGTCTTTTGTTCGGTTTCTCGGAATCGTTCTGCACATCAGGCAAGATTTTTCTTCCAGCAGCTAATATCCGGAGTCAGCTACTGCCATTCCATGGTATAACAAACAAATTTTCTTTTCGTCGTCGAAAACATGTTACTCTCTTGTTGACATTCTACGTTTTCTTATACGTTTCGTTCGGTTCGCTCGGTTTAATCGTTCTATGTCGTTCACAGCAAATTTGTCACAGGGATCTGAAACTCGAAAACACACTCTTGGATGGAAGTCCTACACCACAACTTAAGATATGTGACTTTGGTTACTCAAAGGTTGATAATCAATCATCCAATATAAACATAAGCTCGAATCTGTTTCGTTCTGTCATATATTCAGCCTTTTTTGCTTGTTCGATCCGTTGCAGTCTGGCTTATTACACTCGCAACCGAAATCGACTGTTGGGACGCCTGCATATATCGCTCCGGAGGTTCTATCACGGAAGGAGTACGATGGCAAGGTATTTTCCGTGTGGTATACTCTTCTGCAGGCTGCAGCTGTTCTTGATGATTCTGTTACTCCTTGTAGATTTCAGATGTTTGGTCATGTGGAGTTACATTGTATGTGATGTTGGTTGGTGCGTACCCGTTCGAAGATCCCGAAGATCCAAGAAATTTCCGTAAGACGATAGCGGTAAGTGTCTCTCAAACAATACATTAAAGTTTCTTCAAAATAAGCTCATGACTGTAATCTTAAAAACAGAGAATATTGAGTGTTCAATACTCCATACCCGATTACGTACGCGTGTCCGTGGAGTGTCGCAACCTACTCTCTCGCATATTTGTTGCCAACCCTGCAAAGGTAACAAGCAGCTCCGACTCTACGCCAATTTAGGATCATATTAATCTAAGTTCAAATTCCGTTCGATCTGATCTGATTTTGGTCATAAATCTTGTTCATTTCTGGTTTGAAGAGGATCACTATCCAAGAGATAAAGCAGCTGCCATGGTTTTTCAAGAACTTGCCAAAGGAACTGATTGAGATTGAGAAAACCAACTTCAAACAACAAGAACACAACCAGCTCTCACAGAGCGTCGAGGAAATCATGCAGATTGTTCGGAAAGCAATGACGCCTGGAGAAGGATCTAAAGTCGGGGACCAAGCGTTGGCCGGAGGGTCGGGGCTCGACGATCTCGACGCTGATATCGATTCTGAAGTCGATGTCAGTGGTGACTATGTAACTGCTGTTTGAGAATGGTATGATTATAAAAAACAAGCATAAAATGGTATCAAAATCACATTGTATAGAGAGAAAAAAAGCCATGGAACATTCTGCAAAATGTTCATTGTATCAACAATAACATAGTCCATTTTTTTTGTTGATCAAAGTTCTTGATAAGTCGGACATTCTTGACCCACCTGTCAAACTTACGATGACGAGGTTTTCACAGGGTATAACCTTGTTATTGTGAGGCTAATCTTGAGGTTGGATTGCTAGTAATCGCTCGTGCCACATTGAGTATGTATTCCAGCTTACCACACCTTGAGAATGAGTTTTAACGATTACTTATTGGTATGCAAGACAAGAATGTATCCCGGGGAAAGGCTAGAAACTCTACCAACACGAACCCTATCATCAACCAATAGGCTAAGAGCAGATTTCGACTTGAAAGTTTTCACCAGACTTAAAATATTTAACTTCTTTTTATTTTATTTTTATTTTTATTATTTAGTAGGTTTATGTTTTTTTTTAAATATTTTAAAAATAAGAACATGTTACCAAAAAAAAAAAAAAAAAATTAAAAATCAAAATTATTGGCATAAATGGAACCCAACGTGAATCGAACATGCAATCTTTTAATCTAAAATTAAACATGCTACCATTACACCACAGATCCTTTGGTGTCAATAAGATCATATTCATGCTATTCTTATTTTTTTGACATCAAATTAATAAAAAAATAATCCAGAAAATGAACCCGACGTGAATCGAACACGCAACCTTCTGATCTGGAGTCAGACGCGCTACCATTGCGCCACGGATCCTTCGGTGACAATTATTTTCTTTTATTATATATATATAAATTATATTCTCTATTTTCCTCGACATCTTTATTCTTTTTTAAAAAATATTATCATCCTAAAGGAAAGATCATAATTTTTTTTTAATTAAGAATATTCAATTTTTTTAATGGGCAATATCAACCCACATCATTAGGTGTTAATTTCATGATTGAATAATTTTTTAAACTTTAAAAATATCTTAAAAATATTAAACGTGGGTGAATTTTAAAATTTTATTAGTATAAAACTCGAGAGAAGTGTATTCCGCCACCCGTCACAACTTGCGAATAGGTTTTGCTTGAAGCATCGAACCAACGATTACTTATTGATATGCAAGACAAAAATGTAATCAAAGCCAAGGCTAGAAACTCGACCAACAAAAACTTTATCATCAACCAATACATTAAGAGCATACAATGACTTGAATATTCCATATATGTTTGTCAGGTGTGTTGCCATGTTTGTGTGTGTTGTCTAAGGCAGCATGTGTTTCAAACTCCCTTTTACTCGCTTTCATGTTAGATAGACATTTATTATCATTGTTGTGTCAATACAAGGGTATATGGATGGCTGGTCACTAAAATCGTGACAGGGCTAAAATGTCCAAAAATGTACTACATGGATGAACCTGACGTGAATCAAACACGCAACTTTCTAATCTGGAGTTAGACGCGCTACTATTGCACCACAAATCCCTTGCAAGTTTCTTCATACTTTCTATTTTCTGACCAATTCTTTCGATTAGATTTGATAAAGAAAAGTATGATATATAAAATGAAAGTATTAATTTAAAATGATTTATATCATTCTAATTCAACCAATGGATAGATATATTAGCATAACTAGAACCTAAAATCTAAATAAAACTGATTTATACAATAATTAATTCTTAGATCCGTCACAAATTGGTTTAATGTATTAGCAACAACAAAAAAATCCATAATACAATCTATTATTTTTTGGAGTTAGCTTCGAAACTAGACCATAACGAATATGATCAAACGAACATCAACTCAAAAAATTTAATGACGTTGACTTAGGTAAATTAGGTAAGTGACTTCAGTGTTTGTTTGATTAGACGAATTGTATGATGTATGATAATACAACATCATTTTGTTAATTAATTCAACTACGTATATCATATACGTGAGCCTCTAGGTTAATTCTCGGTTGGAAATCTCCATTGCAATAGAAAATTCTTACCCTTAACCATGTCTTTAAAGATTCATGGATTGAAGTTGTAATTAGCTAAAAAATTTCAATATCAAAGAAGAAATTATGTGATTTAAATTTTCATGTTTATGGTCGAAACATTGAAGAGCATATACGCACCCGAACATGAATAATTCAAGAATGTATTTGATATAATTTAATAATTTAAAAACCTATAAAACACTATTCCAAGTTTAAGGATCTATGAGAGACCTCTTAAATGAGTATCGATATCAATAAAAACGAAATCGTGTAACTTAGTCAATAAGATTAGACAACGAGCAGCAAAATGCGAAAAAAATGGACTAGTAGGCCCTACAAAATTGAGGAGTCGGTGTCCTAGAGAGGACCCCAATCATCAAAAAATGGAAACAAACTTGTTGTCCGTACATCACTGTTAAGGTACACGACAAGGGAAAATGTGTAACCCAATTCCAAGTTGGTATACTCCTAACCCATCAAAATCCTAATTTCAAACCAATCAAGGGGAAGAAAAAGAAAATCTACCATCCGTTACGTATCGCTATTAGTCTCACGATTTTAAAACGTGTTTACTAAGAAGTAGTTTCTACATTTTTATAAGGAATGCTTCATTTTTTCTCTCAAATAAATCTCACAATCCACCCCTAAGGACCTACCGTCCAGTGTCTATCTTTGATATCATTTGTAACAGCCTAAATCCACTCCACTGCTAGCAAATATTGTTCGCTTTATTCCATTACATATCGCCGTTTTAAAATGCGTCTACTAGGGAGAAGTGTTTTGTCCTCCTCTCCAACCTACATAGGATCTCAAGTTTAATGATATAAGCTCCAACATCAAATGTTTTGTTGAATTTCTATGATATCGGGGAACGTGAACATGATTAAGTGGTCAATGCACTAATAAAAATAACTCTTCGAAAGTTCGAATCTCCATCGATCTTTAAATAATCTCTCATATCATAAGAAAATAATCTTCAAAGCTTAAACAATAAAAGAAGACTAAATCCATATAATAATATAACTATATAAGGGATTAAAATGTAAACATACCTTATTTGTTTAAATCCCTTGACTGGACTTGGGGATGAGGCAATCCCAAGTCAATGCCGCGCCAATAAAGAATTGCAACACCCCACGCACGCAGCGCCTATTTAATTCACCACGCGGAGGGCTAATGGCAAAGGGCGTTTATTTGAGTGAGGACTTTTATCAAACAGATGGTGGGCATGGGCATGGGCATGGGCATGGGCATGAAGCGTTGGGGCTTGGTGCTGACAGTGGCGGTGGTAATGGCGGTGGCAGTAGGGGAGGTGGCGGCGCTGACGGCGGCGCAGTGTAAGGCGGAGAGAGATATGGCGGTGAAAGAGTGCCTGCCGGTGGTGTTCGGGAGTAACCCGTCGCCGGCGTGCTGCCAGAGGGCGAGAGTGAGCCATACGGAGTGTATTTGCCCGGCTGTTACGCCTAAGCTGATGACATACGTGGATCCTAATCGCGCCATTCGCCTCATTGAAAGCTGCGGCCGTAAAGTCCCCCGCCATTTCAAATGTGGAAGTAATTAACCCCTCTCTCTCTATATATATACATATACATATACATATACATACATACACACACACACACACACATATATATATAATCACTTAATTTTCCAAAAATTAATAGATCTTTTTTTTATTATTCAATATTGTTCCCAAAGGGATTTTTATTTTCAATCTTTCATAAATATTAAAAATATTAAATTATAAAAAATAAATATCTTTAAACTGTCATTTGAATTATTTCAAATTTTATAATTTTATTTTTTTAGTATAGAGATTTTTAGAATCATAATAAAATTGAATAATTGCCTGTAAAATAATTTTATTATATTATAAATACAAATTTATAACTCGGTGAATTTATATATATATATATATATATATTATATATATGTATGTATAAATAATAAAATTAATGTTTTTAATGCAGGCCTTACGACTCCATGAAGAAGGAAACATGAAGATTAAAGAAGGGGATGATGGTTTTTTCTTGTTTAATATTAAGTTAATTATGTACTATTTTAAATTATGTCCTTGGTTTAAAATAATAATAATTATTATTATTAAAAATATGTTTGTAAATCTTAAGGTTATATTTGTATTTTTATTTATTTATTTATTATCGTTTTAATTATATGAAGTTGATATAATTCTTGAATTTTCCCAACTATTTTAAATGTTCCAAAATTTTTAATTCTAAAAATTAAAACAAGCATGAGCATAAAACAAAATAATTATCAAGCGTAATTTTTTAAAAACACATTTTGTTCTTAGAATCATAAATAATAATAATAATAATAATAAAATAAAAATAAAAAACGAGCATTTAAGAAGAGTTGAGTTATTGTTATTCATCTGATTACTATAAAGATGAACTCAATCTATAATATGAACTAAAAAACGAAAAGACCTATCGAACTGATCACATGAATGCCTAATAGTATTGATTATTTAAACCATGATCGAGGAATTCACATACCACAAGGTCCAATTACAAGTACGAGAGCCAAAAAGCTACAACAAACTTTGTACATTTATATTCAAGCTATGGTGAGGAAATACTAAAAGGCGTTAAAGACCTCCCTTGTGCAAAATTGAAATTCAAGAAAGAGATGCATTAAATGCACTTTAGTTGCATTTAATGAACTCACCTAAATTTATGAACTATGCACATTTCATTTATTGCACTATTTAATTATAATTTAAAGATTTGTCTAGCAGAGTTAAGCTACTTTTTAATATAGAAGTTAGGTTATATGGTAACCCACGTACGTTACCATATTCCACCATCAACCACCATTTTAATAGGGAGGTTTTGAGTATTTCTCTCTAGCCAATTTAATTTGAGAGTTATGTGTCACATAGTCTTTAATGAGAGACATTACATTTCGTAATTAAAAAGAATAGATTTTTTATTTTTTTAGATTTGTTGAGAGCTAAAATTTTCTTTGCAAATTCTTGTGTTTATAACTTGCATGTTAGAGTGATTTAAGCGGTATTGATCAAACCTCTTGTGAAATGATTCGAATCACGAGTTTTTCTTTACTCTTGATCTTTATCATCAAAATAATCCGTTCCATACTTTCTCTCGGGTGGATTTTGTATCAATTTATTCCATTTCATTAAATAGTCTTGCTAGAGACATAATCCGTCATAGAGAATTTAACAGGAAATTACGATATATTAAAAAAAAATATGAGTCAAATTTGAAAATGCAGACTATTCTAAAAGTATATTTACCGATTTTGAGTTTTGACTTTTAAAGCATTTTGAAAGCGACACTTTATTTTTTGAAATAAATTTTTTGAATAATTTTAGTTAAATATGATAATTAGTTGGCTAAACGAAAATTAGTGACAATTAATTTTTATTAATAATTTAATTTTAAATCAACCTTATCTGTAAAATTTATATTTTATTCTATGCAATGATTCTTGAAATGACTTTTTAGGTTAAATATATAATTTTGTCTCATAATTTATTTTTTAATTTAATTTTTTTTGAAAATTTGTCAAGATTTTAGTTTTATCACATTAGAAGAATAATGAGATGGAAATATAAAAATGATTTATTATTATAATGAGATACAATCTTTGACTAAGTAATGGTCTTTTATGAATTAAATTTCTATATGGTGACAAAATAATAATAATAATAATAGTAGTAGAATTTTAAATTTGGGAGGAAATTATGTTAATTTACAAATAATTAATCCCAAAAAAGATTATGATCAAAGTATTAAAATTAAAATTTAATTAATTAGATTTAAAGTTGAATTTTACGTGTAATAAAATCCTAATGAACCGAGTAAATTGAATAATACAAACCCACCAAGCAAATTCGATACGTAATTTCATGGTCATGACTGCTAAAATTAAAGTTCTATTAAAGAGCGTTTCTATAAGAGTTTCGTGAGACTAATCTTAAAGATGAAATTGTTACTAATTACAAATGAATATGTTACCGTAGATATGTATTTGAGACTTGTGTAAACCGTCTACCACACATTGAGAATGAGTTTAGCTAGAAGAAGGCTAAAGACAACCTAACATGAACTTTGCACACTCTGACTCAGCAGTTTCATCGCTCGTATAGGGGGTTGAGCCCTTGAATTTGACAACGGACTTAAAACGCTACCCACGAATGCTTTAAACCCAATCAAATTTATAATTACGCATCTTTCGTAAAATATGAGTAAAATCAAACCCTATAAACCCTAAATCTTTTTTTCTCCCACCTATTGTCTACCTTGCTTGGTGCCCCTCTAAGATTCTTGATGAACTCGGGAAAGATCCTTAATGAACTCGGGTAAGATCTTTAATGAACTCGGTTTTGATGAGTCACTTCCTTTATTTCTTTTAAGACTACAAAGTCAACTTCTCATATAAAAAAAAAAAACTCATACAAAGGCCTTTAATTCAACAAAAATGAGGCAACTTCAATTTTGATTTCTTAGCTACTTATTAATTATATTTTAAAATTAAAAAACAAAATTAAAAAAAATTGAAAATTTTCAGGGCCAAATTTGTAATTTAACCCAAACAACAAACAAAATCCAAACGGAAGCACGTATAGCGTGGAAGTTCACGGAGGAAATAGACGGCGTGGTCTTTTTGTGAATATTAAAAATCACAAAAGGCATTATAGTAATTTCGCAAGACATCAGATTAATATAAAAATAAGAAAATAAGAAAATAATCCAAAAATAGAAAAAGTGAACCCGACGTGAATCGAACACGCAACCTTCTGATCTGGAGTCAGACGCGCTACCATTGCGCCACGGATCCCCTTCTGTACATGTCTCATCTTTATATGTTTCTCTTATAAAATCCTTTATTTTCAATTATTATTTTTTAAATATTATTATTACATGAAAAACTTAGATTTTTAATGTTTTATTTAAATTTATTTCCTCTAACTTTTAAAATCTTCCGTTTCTTTAGGATTCTTCCAATCAGATCAATTACTAAATATTTAAAAAAAAAAAGGATATGTAAATGCTAAAGCATTAATTTATATGATTTTATTAATAAAAAATATGCCAACATTTTAATAAATCAATGTTCTTTGAAAATAAATAATTTTAGAACTTTTTAATAATTTTAAAACATTTTAATAAATCAATATTAAATCTTTTTAGACCTTCGAACCTCTTTTTTTCCTCCATATTGTCTATCTTGATTGGTGTCACGGTTGTACATTTTCAACCGTATGACGTCATGACACGCTCATGACAAGTATTAAAGAGCTTTAGACGATATTCTCCTTCACCAACTGAATACAACTCATGCAAAATCTAAGTTTGTTCCACCACATATGCTACCCGTGCTTGTGTGCATGTTCAATCGTATGCAATTTTAGCTGACTTTTCTCGGTTAAGTCATTCGTTCGACCTTGCCTCTTCTCTAGGCCAAGATCTTTCGATTACAACATTGTATCTCGGTCATCATCTTTGTCATCTAGGTTCTCATCTTCATACCCATGCATCATCATGCCATTCCAAGTCCCGGAAGGCTTTGGCCATCATGGGTTGCTCGGACGTGTCTATCGAGAACTGACCTAAGAGTTAATCATACCATCGAGACATCTCAAACAATCATCAACTGAGTTCTATCAAGGAACGAACCCTATAGTGTTCGTGTCAAGTCATTTACAGATACCGTACTGGATAGCAAGTGCATATTATCAACCTCCAACATATAGGCTGAGGAGTATGTTGGCACACCCATGTCGTCCCACACTATTTTAAAAAATCCATTTTCGAAGGAAAACACCAAAACACTTGTCTTGCAATACTCACAAACGCTATGACACATGCATGTGCCACGGGGTAGCTCACTTAGATGACAAGGCCTAGAGTGGTGTAGAGTTGACGCCACACCTACCACTATTGTACATTTTGAAGTATTTTTTTGTATGATAAAAGTAGACATGATTTTTGCAAGTAGTCATACCGTCTCGTGTAGCGTGTTCAATATCTTATAACTATAATTTTTAAAATTCTAGAGCATGGAAGAAGTTCAATAACTTTATTAATTATATTTTAAAATTAAGAAAAATATTGAAAATCTTGAGGACGAAAGTGTAATTTAACCCAAACAACAAACAAAATCCAGACAGAAAGAAGGTTTAGATGCCGTGAACTTTTGGTGAGTATAAAATTAACAAAAAGGGCATAAAAGTAATTTCATCGGGCAATTTAAGCTTTTATATAATTTATTCTATTCCCAATCACTTTTTTGAATATTATTATTAAAACTTACATTTTTTTTTAATGTTTTATTCAAATTTATTTCGTCCATGATTCTTCCGGTTGGATCAATCACTAAATATCTTTAAAAAATAACGATATATAAATTATAAAGTATTATTTTTTTTATGAATTTAGCAATAATAAATCAATGTTCTTTAATTATTTTAGTAAGAGTTTTAAATTTTATAATGGCATATTAGAATGTATTAACTCTATTTTATTGAATTAAAATATAAACTACTTTTTAACCCATTTAATAAATTACATTTCGATAATACAATATTTTCGGTCAGCATACTCGCTCGCACACCACTTTAGTGTCTAGCTCTATACTATTTGAAACAATCGAAGTTTACCGCTAGTAGATATTGTCTGTTTTGACTTGTTACGTATCTTTGTCAGTCTTACGATTTTAAAATGCGTCTACTAGAAAGAGGTTCTCACACCTTTACGAGGAATGTTTCGTTCCCCTCTCCAACTAATGTGAGATCTCACAACACATCAATAAAAAAAACATAAATTATATACCTTAAACTTTGGTCTAGATAGATAAATTAGTTTCAAAAATTTGATAATGACGAAAAGGAAAGTAAAAATACTCGATATCGAAGAGAGACACCGATTTGAAAAAGGGAAGAATGTTGGTTTCCGTACACCACTAATTGTCGTGAAAATGTGGAATTCAATTCCAAATTGATATACTCCCAACCCATTAAATTTCTATTTTCAAAACCAATCAATGGATAAAGAAAATCTGCCATACAATCCATATTCTCCACCAAATAATACACTATTTGTATCTTTTAGCTAACACGAACATAGTACAATTAGTTCGTGCTTAATTCTTAAGCTAAGAAGGTCGAATTCTCACGTCATCAGCCAATATGAACATAGTACAATAGTTAATGTTCGTTTGTGCTTAATTTTTATTTTAACTTGTCGAATTCTCGCGTCATCAGCCAACATGAACATAGTACAATAATTAACGTTCGTGTTTATTCTTATAATAAAGGAGTATGGTTGAATCGAGACTAAAATGTAAATATACCTTTCTTTTTAAATCCCTTGACTGGGCTTGAGAAGAGGCACTCCCAAGTCAATGCCGCACTAATAAAGGAATGCAAGACCCCCTGCACGCAGCGCCTATATAATTAACCACGCGGGAAGCCAAGGCCACAGGGCGTTTGTTTGAGTGAGGACTTTTATCAAACAGATGGTGAGCATTGGAATTGGCATGAGGCGTTGGGGCTTGGTGCTGGCAGTGGTGGTGGTGATGGCGGTGGCAGTAGGGGAGGTGGCGGCGCTGACGGCGGCGCAGTGTAAGGCGGAGAGAAATATGGCGGTGAAAGAGTGCCTGGCGGTGGTGTTCGGGAGGAGCCCGTCGCCGGCGTGCTGCCAGAGGGCGAGAGTGAGCCATACGGAGTGTATTTGCCCAGCTGTTACGGCCAAGCTGATGACATATGTGGATCCTAGTCGCGCCATTCGCCTCATCGAAGGCTGCGGCCGTAAAGTCCCTCGCCATTTCAAATGTGGAAGTAATTAACCTCTCTCTCTCTTTCTCTAAATTCGACAGATTAGTTTTAAAAAAATAAAATTATTGAGTTTATTTAAATTTATTTATTTAAAAAACCAACTTACCCTTTATTTCAAAAATACCCTTATTATTTTAAAAGACAATATTACCCTCAACATTTCGTAAATTAAATAAACCATTGAAAATTATTAAACAAATAATAATAATAATAATAATAAAATAGTTGTTAAATATTTTAAAAATAGCCTAAATATAAATTTTATAAATTGCCCATGAAATAATTTCAGTATATTACAATTACAAATTTATTAATATATTATTTATATACTTAAAATAAAAATATTATTATTTTTGGCCAATTTTATTTAATTTTTTAATAAGATGGTTACATATATATATATATATATATATATATACACATATATATATAATGTTTGTAATGCAGGCTATACTACTCCATGAAAGCTATCATTGGGAATATCCAAGCAAGCCTGAAGATTAAAGAAGAAGATGATATATAGAGAGAACTAAGTGATGTTTTTTTTCCCTCTTGTTTAATATTAAGTTAATATGCACTTTTTTAGTTATTTCCTTAATTAAAAACTTATATTTATTAATAGTTTCCACTCCTTTAAAAAGAATGTTTCGTTCTTTTCCCTGATCGATGTGGAATCTAATTATCCACCTCCCTTTGAGATCTAGTGTCTTTGTTAGCACACTGCCTCATGTCCACTCCCTTTGGGGCTCAGCTTTCTCGCTGGCATATCGCTTGGGTCCTAGTGTTTTTGTTGGCACACCGCCTTGTCTCTACTCCCTTTGGGGCTCAACCCTTTCGCTGACATATCATTCGATGTCTGGTTCTTTTCTCCAACCGTTGTGGGATCTCACAATTCACCCCCCTTCGAGGTCTAGTGTCTTTGTTGGCACACAACATCGTGTCCACTCCCTTCGGGACTTAGCCTCATCGCTGGCACATCGCCCAATGTCTGACTCTGATACCAACTATAATGACACAAACCCATCGCTAACCGATATTGTCCTCTTTAGGCTTTCCCTTTCGATCTATCCTTTAAATTTTTTAAAACGCGTCTGCTAGACGTATAAACCTTTCAAGGTTAGCATTATCACCCTAAACCTTTATAAAAGAAAATTCAAGATAAAACAATCTATAAATAACTCATAAATTATCTCCCTTATTAATATTAAAAAAAAAATTATTGTATTTTTTAAAAAGTTTATAAAGTTATTAATAATTTTTTTTTAAAATTTTAAAAATATTTTTAAAATAAAATATATTTGTGAATTTTATAATTATAATTTTTTTTTTTTTTTTTTTAAAATTCAAGTGTTTTATCACTTAAATTTTAAAATTTTAAAGAGTATTTTTTCTTAGAATTAAAAAATATTTGTACTAGTTTAAATTTCTAAAAAAATTTACATACGTTCAACTGCCATCGCCGTAGAGACGGTGTAGAAATGATAATCTCCGGCTCTGCAAATCTCCCTCCTTCTACATCCTCCGCCGTCCGTACAACTCCCGTCGCCACCTGCTTCCTCTTCAAACCCCATCTTTCCACCCTCAATGTCGCCAGAATCTTCCGGCCATTCCCTCGGCCGTTTGTTGTTGTTGTTGTTGTTCTTCCACTCATTTCGTTTCTGGATTCTCCAATTGGGCGCCGGAATCTTGGAAATCCAAGAAGGCACTTCAGCTTCCCGAATATCCGGACACAAACGAGCTCGAGTCCGTTCTTCGCGTTCTCGAGTCCTTCCCGCCGATCGTCTTCGCCGGTGAACCTCGCAAGCTCGAGGAAAGCCTCGCGAAGGCCGCTATTGGCGAAGCGTTTCTTCTTCAAGGTGGAGATTGCGCTGAGAGCTTCAAGGAGTTTAATGCGAACAATATTAGGGATACGTTCAGGGTTTTGCTTCAGATGGGCGTTGTTCTTACGTATGGCGCCCAATTGCCCATTATAAAGGTTAGTAATCTGTTGGATCGTTGTGTTTTCGCTTTGGTTTTTGGTCAGTCTGGAATTTCTTTGATGTAAATTTGATCAATCAACTACGTTTACAGGTAGGAAGAATGGCAGGACAATTTGCTAAACCTAGATCAGATCCGTTTGAGGTTAAAGATGGTGTGAAGCTTCCAAGTTATCGTGGAGATAACATCAATGGTGACGATTACGATGAGAAATCTCGAATTCCGGATCTTCAAAGATTGGTTAGGGCATATCTTCAATCTGTAGGCACATTGAACCTTCTTAGAGCATTTGCTACTGGAGGATATGCTGCAATGCAGAGAATTTCTCAATGGAATCTTGACTTCGTTCAACACAGTGAGCAAGGAGACAGGTACTTCTTTTGAATTTTGTTTGTCATCTTACAAATTATGTTCTTCAATAATAACCTTACTTGCACAGGATCTGTTATACGTACGAAGTCATTGAGTTCTAAAGTTTATGTTCTTCAATATTGTTAGTGTGAGTGAATGATATTAATTTTAAGAGGCATATTTATGTTGCATGTACATCTTCCATCACATTCAGTGTATCCAATTTTTGGCTTGTTAGCCTTTTAGTTAACTTAATGACCATGAGGAATGGCTTGGTGGGTAAGCATTTGCAAGGTTTTGATATACTTTTTTAAGGTCTTGGCTTCGAGAACTCAGTAACTTCAAATTGTTTACTATCTTCTTGAGTTGGCCTTGGGTTAGATAAGGCCAAATCGAGAGTAACGATTGGTGTACTTGGAGCAGATCCCACATTGTAGTAAGTGAGACTGTGAGATCCCACATCGGTTGGGGAAGAGAACAAAACATTTTTTTATTTTTTATAAGGGTGTGGAAACCTCTCCCTAGCAAATGCGCTTTAAAAATCTTGAGGGGAACCCCGAAAGGAAAATCCCAAAGAGAACAATATATGTTAGCAGTAGGCATGGGCTGTTAGAAATGGTATCAGAGCCCGACACCGGGTGATGTGCCAGCGAGGAGGCTGAGTCCCGAAGGAGTGGACAAAAGGCGGTATGCTAACAAAGATGTTGGGCCTCGAAGGGGGGTCCCACATCGATTGGAGAAGGAAACAAGTGCCAACGAGGATGCTGGGCCCCACTACAATTGGAGAGGAGAATGAAACATTATTTATAAGGGTGTTGAAACATTAAGGAGACGCCTGAAAGGTCGGGAAAGCTCAAAAAAGACAATATTTTCTAGCGGTGGGCTTGAGCTGTTACAGAGACCATGGACCTATCCTATAATGAAAAAGACTGTCTTTTGGGTGCAGATATAAAAAACCAAAGGAAGATTATCTATTGGGTGCAGGTATAAAGAACTTGCTCAGAGGGTAGATGAAGCACTGGGATTTATGGCAGCTGCTGGAGTCACTATGGACCATCCTATAATGAACACAATTGATTTCTGGACTTCGCATGAGTGCCTTCACTTACCATATGAGCAAGCCTTGACGAGGGAGGACTCAACTACAGGCCTCTATTATGATTGTTCTGCTCACCTGCTTTGGGTTGGTGAGAGGACTCGACTGGTGGATGGCGCACATGTCGAGTTCCTGCGGGGCGTGTCGAATCCTCTTGGCATTAAGGTACCCAACAACTGCTGTTATTTTGAGAATTCGATGATATCAGTAACTTACTTTAAAATACTAACCAATTTTCAACCACCAATAATATGCTGTCACTTACAAAATAAAAGAAAAAAAGTTAGGAAAATTAGACGGTATATTTTCCTTCTGATATGCTTGATCAATTCAAAATCTGGGAGGTATTTTACAACGGCGTAAGCCCATTGCTAGCAGATATTGTCCCGATGCGTTTTGAAAACTTTGAGGGGAAACCCGAAAGAGAAAGCTTAAAGAGGACAATATATACTAGCGATAGACTTAGACGGTTACATATTTACTTGAATGCCTTAACGAGCACGGTGTCTATTGCTTTTGAAGGTTTTCTTTTGTAAGTTCTGATACAGTTTGTTTTGTTTAATCATTTTGATGTATATGTGGCATTGGCATTGGCCCTGCCCTTACTCCTTGGGGAGACTTCATGTGAAATCCCACATCGGTTGGGGGAGAACGAAATATTTTTTATAAGAGTGTGAAAACTTTTCACTAGCAGACGCCTTTTAAAAATTTTAAAGGAAACCCGAAAGGGAAAGCCCAAAGAAGATAATATTTGCTAGCGGTGGATTTGGGTTGTTACAAATAGTAACAGAGTCCGACACTGGGCAATGTGTCAGCGAAGAGGCTAAGCCTTGAAGGGGGTGGGTGCGAGGCGGTGTGCCAGCAAGGACACTTGGCCCCGAAGGGGGTGAATTGGGGGGTCCCACATCGATTGAAGAAGAGAACGAATGCTAGCGGGGATGCTGGGCCTTGAAGAGGGGTAGATTGTGAGATCCCACATTGGTTGGGAGGAGAACGAAACATTCTTTTTAAGGGTGTGGAAATCTCTTCTAGCAGACGTGTTTTAAAAACCTTGAAGAAAAGTCCGAAACAATAAGTCCAAAAATGATATATCTACTAGCAGTGAATTTAGGTTGTTACACTCCACGTACCCAAAAACTTAATACCCTTTGCAGATTGATATATTATGAAGACGTAGTTAAAGTCGAGAGAAAGTAGCAACAATCTAATATTTGTGCTTGATCTAGTCTGTGGCTTTGTTATGCAGGTAAGTCACAAGATGGATCCATTAGAGCTTGTTCAGTTATGTGAGATTTTGAATCCACACAACAAACCCGGACGCCTTACAATAATCACCCGAATGGGAGCCGATAACATGAGAGTCAAGTTGCCTCATCTCATTAGAGCTGTGCGCCAAGCCGGGCTTATCGTCACATGGGTGAGCGACCCCATGCACGGCAACACGATAAAGGCTCCATGTGGTCTCAAGACTCGTCCAGGGTAGGAACTTGTCAAGCTACAAGCATCCATTGCACTTTCACTGCAAAGATTGATGTTTGATGATGTCTTTTCGTTTTATTTAGGCCGAGTTGAGAGCTTTCTTCGACGTTCACGAACAAGAAGACAGCCACCCCGGAGGAGTACATCAGAAATGACTGGACAAAATGTAACGGAGGGGCGAAGGAAGTGACTTTCAACGACCTGAATTCTCGCTATCATACTCACTGCGATCAGATATTGAATGCTTCTCAGTCATTGGAGTTGGCCTTTGCAATATCCCATAGGCTGCGTAGGAAAAGGATGCAGTCTAAGCTTGGCTTCAATGGGGCGCTTGTAGAAAATGGGTCTGTTGCTTAAAACCTTTCATGTTGTGTTTGCTGTGGAATTGACAATTTGCAACTTCATTGTCTTTTCCTTTGAGGTAATAAATGTATATGCGAAAGTTTACCTTTTTCTCTCTATATCTGAATGTCTATGGAAAAGCTCTACCTTTCAAGATTAATTCTTTAGAAAAGTGTTCAGGCAAACTTATATCATATTAGACTTTAAATTAAAATAAGAGTTCTTTCACAAAAACGATGTAAATAGAATTTTCATGAGTTTCAAATAAGATTTAAATTCAAGAGTCCGTGGGTAAGAACTCAACCTCCCGTTAGCAGATATTGTCCTTTTTGGGCTTTTCAAGATGTGTCTGCCATGAAAAAGTTTCTATACTCTTAGTTCTCCTTTTCAACCAATGTGGAATCTCACAATCCACACTCTTAGTTCTCCTTTTCAACCAATGTGGAATCTCACAATCCACCCCTTTGAGGTCTAGCGTTCTCGCTGACACTCATTCCTCTCTTCAATCCATGTTGTTCCTCCTTCCAATCGATGTGGGGTCTCACAATCTACCCTTTCCCTTTTGGGGCCCATCATCTTCCTTGCTGATACTCGTTATGTGGGATCTCATAATCCACCCCCCTTTGGGGCCCAACGTCCTTGCTGATACATTGCGTGGTGTCCACCTCCTTCGAGAATCAGTGTGCTGGCACACCACCCAGTGTCTGATATCTTTTGTAACAAACCCAAGTCCTCTAACTCTGATACCATTTGTAATAACTCGAGCTCTCTAACTCTAATACCATTATTAACAGTTCAAACCCATAGTAACAACCAAAACCCACTACTAGCAAATATTGTATTCTTTGACTTTTCCTCCATGACTTCCCCTCAAGGTTTATTTCTGCCTTCTAGGGAGAGGTTTCCTCACACTCAGAAAGAATACTTTGTTCCCCTCTCACAATCCACCTCCTTCGAGTTCCCTTTTTTTGTTCCCCTCTCACAATCCACCTCCTTCGAGTTCCCTTTTTTTGTTCCACTCTCACCATCCACCTCCTTCGAGTTCCCTTTTCCAACTGATGAGTTCCCATATCCAACTAACGGAGATCTCACCATCCACCTCTCTACGAGGGCCAACATCCTCACTAATACTCATTCTCCTCTCCAATCAATTCTCTCTCGCCAACATCCTCACTAACACTCATTCTCCCCTCCAATTAATTCTCTCTCTAGTGGATGTGGGATCTATGCTTGTAGTGTAACATATTTGAAACACTTCAACTTTTTGGATGCATCGAGTATGCTAGATGACCCAAGTCGAAAGATGTATTAGGCACTCCATAAGCAAGTGTCTTTTGTTTCTTTTGATCTCCATACTTTCGAGTCGAGCTGAAACCGATAATCAAGTTGATCAGAGATGATTTTTTTTTTTCAGAAAACCCAACCTTTTAGAGAGAGATTTTTCATTGAAACCCTCAACAACTTCAAGAAACATTAACAAACTGAGGCCTAAACGTTCAATATCTTTCAGAGCTCACATTATCCTTCTCTACTAAGCCCAAATCTTATGAGATGCAAACATAATTAAAGCAAAACAAGAACACAGGCAACTTTGCCACATTACACTTTGCCTGAGCCTTTGGTTTCATCCTGCCAAGTTGCTTGCCATTGTTTATCATAAAATGTCGTCTCATCAATCAACTTCTTTAGAGTCTCTATATCTTCATTCTTTCTGATCAAAAGAACTCCCACCACTGCAACAAATAACAAAGTTTTGCAGAAGAAGTTGCCCATTTGACCTACTAGTCCTACCCCCGTCAAGCTATCGACGAAGTAAGCCATGAAAAACCCCACCATGGCTGCACGGCCTGCATCGAAACCATTGCACCGCTCAAATTTACTTCAATGTTATAGTAGATTCAATACTTTACTTGACACAATATTACTTGTAAGTTACAGAGAAGCCAACGTTATACGTAGAAATACTCAAGAACAAAGTATGATCGAGTGATTTTCAAATGGTTAAAATCAGTCATTCACGTTCAAAATCACTCAAGAACATGCGTTTGAACATTCAAAATCATCAAAAAATACGTTTGAGTGATTTTCAAATGGTTAAAATCAGTCATTCACGTCAAGAACATGCGTTTGAACATTCAAAATCATCTTAATGTATGATTTTACGCTTTTAAACGTGATTTTCATATGGAGAAGCCAATGTTATGAACAAGTAGAAATCATGATCCACAGACGTGAAAGAAAGAACAAAAAATACGATCGAGTGATTTTCAAATGGTTAAAATCGGTCCTTCACGTTCAAAATCACTCAAGAACATGCTCAAAATCACTCAAGAACATGTGTTTAAACATTCAAAATCAACTTCCATGTATGATTTTACACTTTTAAACATGATTTTCATACAGAGAAGCCAATACAATGAACATGTAGAAATCATGATTCACAGACATGAACGAAAGAACAAGAAATACGTTTGAGTGATTTTCAAATGGTTAAAATCAGTCATTCACGTTCATAATCACTCAAGAACATGTGTTTAAACATTCAAAATCAAATTAATATTCAATTTTACACTTCTAAACACGATTTTCAAACATTCACATTTAGCCATTATTTCACACAGACAAGCTTTAAGAAAACAAGATAAGCAATCATAGAAACATGTTTTATACCATTGAGAATCTCAGCCTCTGGCAGATGGTAGCGCTTAATCCAAGCCCACCAAGGAACTATGGATGTGTCAAACAGCACAGGGTCCTCATTACTTGATGATTCTGGATTGTTTTCCAGCCATTTCCTCCTCCTAGCCTCTGATTCAAACATCAAGTAATTGCTCAAACATCGCCAAGAAATCCATTACAATCTAAACATCATCAAAACTTGCAGATCAAGATTTCCCCAAAAAAGCTTCTCAGACATTGCATGTATCTATGTACATCCAGATTTCGTAATGCAATTAGAAGCAAAATCAACAGAAAATGTAGGGTTTACGAAGATTACCAGCATCAATAACAGCATCCCAATCAGTACTTCCATCTTTCCGGAACTGATTCAAATCCCAAGTCCCATTAACCCATTTAGGGTCTTCAAATTTGCTAACCACCACCACTTCTTCCACAGCCGCCACCGACCCATTGGTTTCAGCAAGGCTCTCTTTCTTTTCCACCGCCGGCTCCGGATCCTTCTGTACGACGGCGGGTTCTACAGCGACGGAACCACCTGAAATTCCGGCGCCATTGTCAGCAGCGACCCAAGAAGAAGGGTTTCTGGACCTGAGAGAGGAAAAGGGTCTGGAGGGGAAGTGGGTTCGGTGATGTGAAGAAGGAGAGAGAGAGGAAAGACGGGAGGGAGGAGAAAACAAAGCCATGGAAGACATTGTTTTGGTGTGGAAGGAAGAAGAAGAGAGAGCTCCTCCTCTTCAAAGCTCTATCCTCAGCCTTGTAATTATGATGGATAGGGAAGCTTTGCACTTTCGCCCATAATAAATGTGCTTGCTTAAAAAATAAATAAATAAATATATATATATAAAGTTGATTAAATAATAATATTATTAAATTTAATTCTAATAAATCTAGTATTTCAAAATTTATTAAATAATAATAATAGTCTTAAAATACTTAGGTGAATATATTTAAAAAAAAATGTTAAATAAAGAACTTTTTTTACTAAAAAAATCAAATAAAACTGAATTTAGATTTATTTAACTAAAATTAGATATCTATAAAAATTAAAATGATATTTTAATCTAATAATAATTTTTATTTTAAACAATATAATATAAATATTTTTTAAAATTAATAAGTGGAAAGGAATATATTATTAAATTCTTTAAATTTTATATTAAAAGGTTAAACACAAGCTTGTTTAATATGTTTTTTTAATTCATATGTAATGATTATTAAGATGAAGCTAAATTGTTTAATTTTGTGTAAAATAATAAAATACCCTTATAAACTTTTTTCTAGAATTTTAAAGTTTTTTAATAATACCCTGAAGGGAAAACTATTCCCACAATTAACACGAATTCTTCTAGTATGTTTTGTCATCACTCACATACATCTTTAAAAAACTCATAAGAGATCACTTAATATAGAATTGGTCTGAGTACGTTTAATCATGAAGTTTCTGTGATTGAACCGGTGTACCTTGTTGGTATAAATAGAAACTTTCCGTTATTTTAATCTTTTCCTTAAGATCGGTTCCATTCAAATGTAAGCTAGGTTCATTTAGATATTAATTTATTTATTTTTAAGTCTAAATTTTTTTATAGGTACAAAATCTATATTTGAAAAAAAAATGATTTGGGCTGGGCCTAAGCCATTACCTTCAAAAGCCCACAAATCTCCCATTTTCGCTCCTCCAGCTTGGTTATCGTTCTGCTTCTTCAAGGTTTTATAGCCATGGAGGTCGCCACCACTGCCTCCAGCTTCGCGCTTTCCAACAGAATATCGCCATTGATAATCGAACCGGACGTTGTCATTGTCCTCCTCCTCTCTGAGAACGGCGCAGCTTTCCACTAATTTTCTCATCCCTTTCGCCGGTGGCAGCGTCTTCGGGGACTTTTCCGGCATGAAGCTCCGGCCATCTTTGCTTTATCCGGATTATTCCTGTGAATCCAAGGGCAAAAGGGGCGTTGTTACTATGGTAAATGCCTGAATTTTTGTTCTTCCAGTGCTATTGGGATATTGGTTTTGAAGTTTTGGTTCCGGTTTGTTCTTTCCGTTGGATGAAAATCCAACGTCTGCTAATTTAGGGCATGATCATGGATTAATAATTAATGAATACTCGTTATGAAGCCTCTTGGGAAATCCAAAGCAAAGTCATGAGAACTTATACTTAAAGTGGACAATATCATACCATCGTGGAGAGTTATGTTCATTTAACACTTTTAACTACTTTGGTTAACTAAATTTTAGTTTATGATTCATGAGAAAAATTGCGATATTAATTTGAAATTTTGCTGCTTATTGTTTGTGCGAAGAATATTCGATTTCTTTCTTTTAACAGATTTTAAAAGAAAGCCTTTAAAAGAAAGCCAAGATGCGATTTTTCCATAGAGTAGGGCTTTTGCATTCTTGAAAGGATGGTACGTTAAAGCCATGTCCAATAGATCATTTACATCCCAAGTGGAAATGAAAGATGTCATCTGAAAATATTGGAAGCAACTTTCTCCAGTTTTGGCATCTTATTTATACAAGAATCGAATTGTTTACTCAGACATGACTCTTGTTCGTTTTGTCACGGAGTTGATACATGATGAATTTCTTTACCTTCAGTATGAGGATGAAGCAAAGCCTACATATCTTTACATTAACTCCAAAAGGATAACAAAGGTTAACCATGTCTTTAGAATCTTCGTTGTTTTAATGTGGATTGTGAGATCCTACATTGATTTGAGAGAGCAACGAGTGTTGGCAAGGACGCTGGGTCTCGAAGGGAGTAGATTGTGAAATCCCACATCAATTGAAGAAGGGAACAAGTGCCAATGAGAACGTTGGCCTCCAAAGGAGGGTGGATTGTGAGATCCCACATCGATTGGAGAGGGGAACAAAACATTCTTTGTAAGGGTGTGGAAACCTCTCCCTAGCAAACGCGTTTTAAAATCTTGAGGGGAAGCCCGAAAAAAAAAGTCCAAAGAGTGACAATATCTACTAGTAGTGAGCTTAGGACGTTACATCTGTTCTTTAGAATCCTCGTAGACATGTTGAGGACCCAACAAAAGTTTATTACTGTTCATCCCTTAGTATTCATTTCCACTGCAGATATGTTAAGCCTTCTATATTCACGTTATGCGTTGGTAATGCTTGGGGAGAAGCAGCACTTCTTTTGGCAGCTGGTGCTCAGGGAAGCCGTTCTGCATAGCTCTCGTCAACAATAATGACAAAGCAGGTATTCTATCAGCAATGGATGTCTTTGTTTTCCTCCTTATTCTTCTATTTATTTCTTAACTTCAGAAAGGTGTTAGTATCTTACTTAGAGTCAAGCAACAGACCGTTGATTTCACTAGAAAATGAATACGAAATATGAAGGCAGAACTGGTAAGATCATGGTTGAAATTAGATTAATGGATTGCCTTCTCTTCATTCCCGTATTATAGATTTAAAAATATCTATTAGTTTGACAACCAAATATAGTATGATTTGTCCAATGAAAATAGTCGAGGTGCATAAACTAAACTAAACTATGAGATCCCACGTCGGTTGGTGGAGGAGAACAAAGCATTTTTTATAAGGGTGTGAAAACCTCTCCTTAGCAGACGTGTTTTAGAAATCCTGAGGGGAAGCCAGAAAGAGGAAGCCCAAAGAGAACAATATTTACTAGCTGTGGGCTTGGACTATTACAAATGGTATCAGAGCTAGATACCGGGTGATGTGCCAGGGAGGAGGTTGAGGCCCCAAAAGACGTTAGGCTTGAAGGGGGTGGATTGGAGGATCCCACATCGATTGGAGGAGGGAATTAGTGCTAGCGAGGACGCTGGGTCCTGAAGGAAGGTGAATTGTGAGATCCCACATCGGTTGGGGAGGAGAACGAAGCATTTTTTATAAAGGTGTGGAAACCTAGCAGATGCGTTTTAAAAACCTTGAGGGAAGCTCGAAAGGGAAAACCAAAAAAGGACAATATCTACTAGCGGTGGGTTTGGACCATTACAAATGGTATCAGAGCTAGACATCGGATGATGTACTAGCAAGTGAAGGGGGTGGACACGTGACGGTGTACCAACAAGAACACTAAACCTCAAAGAGGATGAATTGGGGGATCCCACACTGAGTGGAGAAGGGAATGAGTGTCCGCAAAGATACTGGACCTTGAAGGGAGGTGGATTGTGAGATCTCACATCGGTTGGGGAGAAGAACGAATCATTATTTATAAAGGTGTGGAAACGTAGCAAACACATTCTAAAAACCTCAAGGAAACACCCAAAGAGGACAATATTTACTTATAGTGGGCTTGGGCCGTTACATAAAAACTCATGGATATTGAGGTTATAGAAAGGGGTAGGACAGGAGGCATTTTTTCTAGCTCATTAGGATTGACTGGAATGTTGAAAAGTTCTATTTCTTTCTAGTCATAGATTCCATGCCAACCTCACATTCCACCAATGGACAGCAGCATGGTTCAGGACTGTAAAGTTGAAAATTTACATTGTTCCCTCTAAACAAGTATCAATAAATGAACTAACAGTTCTTTCTTTTTTAAAATCGATATTAAAGGTTAAGCTTTATGCCGGCGGCCAAAGTATTCGAGTCCCAGCAAAGCAGTCGAATATGATATCATAGATAAGGTACCAGAATTACAAAGTGCTACCAATTTATCACATGTTATTGAAACTGTGCATTAAATTGCATATCATTTACTTCCATCAGGTACTACAAAATGAAAGAACTGAAGATCAGGGAGTTATATCTGACCTGAAAAAAGCCTCAGAGAACTGAAATCTGGAATCCTCATGCAGTATTGCGTGCTTATAAACTTCCAATCTCTGAGGAACTTGCTGAATTCAACTCTAGAACAATGCTGCAAAAAAGGAAAACTGATGAACATTATTGATGTTCATCTTCAACCAGAAACTCCTGCCTTTTATGTTATCTTCTTCTGTTGTATCTAAAATTAAGGAACAATCTCATACAATGAATAAATATCAGCCATTTCTCCAGGATGAACACTACAATTTACCAAAATTCAATAGAATATCATTTACAGAAACAACAAATGGTTGCATTTTTTCAAGTTAATTATGTTATGGCATTACTTCAAAGTATCTACAGGGTTAAGGGTCAAAATCCTTCCCAGTATTTCCATTACAACAGGAAAAATCAACTCATAATTTGCAACATGAAAATTGTTACATGGCAATACAATTCGACACAAAAGTCTCCGCCAACATCATATGATAGATAGATACACATCTCAATGAAACTGGAGCACCGCCCTATCATCAAAGCTATGCCTGTTGTGTTAAGAAAAGCATTCTTTTCATTAGACATTGCCTTTAAAACAATAATCCGATGGAACCAAGTACGTGATTTTGTTCATTTTCTGCTGAAACTTCAACTCAAAATAGCACTAAGTCAGTAACTCCTGCCTCCAAGGCACCTCTGTTCTGAACGGAGTCAGTACGGAGAAGTTCTGGGAGTTACGAAGGAAACTTCGAGCTCATATTGGTCATGAGAACGGGCATAAAAAGTAGGCTCGAATGACGGCTACTCAGAAAAGATAGTAAGTTTCCGAGCCATTCTTCGACCTGTGGAGAGACAATATTACATCTCAGTCATCACATGCAGATACATGCTACTCAGACATCCACAACAACATCCTATAGGTGAACATGGTCGAGACGTATACTTCAACCAGTTCAGCTAGGTTCAAATTGGAAAGTTCCGTTTTAACTTTTTTAACCTTTAAAGTTATCTAAAAAAACTTTTCCATTAGCTTTCTCAGATAAAGTTGTCTAATGGCAACTGAGTTGTAGCTTAGAGTTTTACAAAAGAGTAAAAGAGAGCATATATAGTCTCCTGTTCAAGCCTTAGCCCTCCAAATACATAACTTTAAAGATTAAGGGTTCTTTTAAATCAAACTCCACGAAGTATGAATAGAAGTCTTTTCCAAGCTATTTGAATTCATTTTTATTTTCATCGTGGTAATGCAATGCACGATGTCTCGTAAACCAATTAGGTTGTTTCTAATGATACAAAGAGCTTTTTTTTTTTTTTTTTTAATGCGAATCGATGAAACCCCGATATTTAAAGACAGTTTCCGTACTTACTTGCTAATGGACTACCAGAACGAAGACATAGATTATGTACCACGTCTTTCCGTTAGCTCAATTGTTTTTTAAAAGGATTTTTTTTTTAGTATAATTTAACCTAAAAATGGTCTATTGACTTTGGCTTCCACAACGGTGATCAAATAGGAACCTGGGGTTGTTTAGATGTTCAAAGGTTAGTTTGAAGCTTTTAAATAGAGGTCCCTAGGTTGTAATTGATAGAACGTTGATTAAAGATTCATTTCAAGAAACCTCCAAGACTTGGGGTACACTAGTTTTGGTATTAGAGCTCCCAACGAAGGGATCTGACATGGTGGGCCGAAAAAATCCCACCACCTTTGGTAATGACACAGCTCAAACCAGTAAAGCGGTTAAAATCCTCACCCTAAGGTCAATCTCTCAAAGCGCCCTTAGCATGGAAGAATCAAGGGAATAGTAGAGAAGTAATCCATTAGAACTGCACCAAAAGTCGAAGGCTTTAACTGAAAAAAGTATATCCTTCCCCGATAATAGATAAGCTGAGTAATAGATATCATTCATTCTCAACTTCGATACTAGCTCATGAATTACACAAATATCTCCTAACTTTAGGTTAATCCTTCAACAACCAAATTCTAGAATATTATTGCAAAGAGGAGCTTCAATTTTATCTATGACCTCAAGAGCTCCCAAGAAATACATTCTATCATCTCTCTCAACTCCTGAACCACGATTTGCCAATCCAAGATTTCAAGTTCACAATAGCTCGAGTGAGGACGAAGGTCCATATTTGAGGGTAACCTATGAATATCCTGGACAAAGGGGAAGAGACCAACATTATCAACCCTAACACGACTATGATTACAAAATAAAAGTAGACCTCCCAACATTCAATGGGGAAGTTTGATGTTGAAACATTTCAAGATTGGGTCAAAGAAGTGGAATCCCTTTTCGATTACAATTTACACCAATACTCTAGAAGACAAGAAGGTGAAGTTGGTGATCTACAAGTTGAAAGGAGAGGCCTCCACATGGGGGATCAATTACAAAGACAATATAAGGAGATATGATAAAAGACCTATTAGGTTTTGACCAAAGATGTTGAAGTCGATGAGGAGCCAGTTTCTTCCGGTGAACTACGAGCTACTACTATACAATCAATATCAACATTACGCCCAAGTCAACAGATTAGTTACTGACACTTCTGGCCAAGTCTGAATAACATCTTCGTTGATGGTCTAGTAAATATCAAGAAGTAACGAGGCCGTCGCTTGGGGAAGAACGGTGGAGGGTAATAAGGCCACCAAGCAAAAAGAAGTAACAAGAAGATCACCTTGGGACAAAGGAAACAAAGGTTTTAAAAGAAGCACCACCGATGTGCAAAACAACTGGAAAATTGATGGCCCATCCACATTCAATACCTATCGACAAGGGAAAGGAAGAATGAACAAACCAACGACTTGAAAGATGAACAATGAAGGAGTGAGTGCCCAGAAAATGTTTTAGATGTCGGCAGACAAGTGCCAAAAAGACTAACGATCAAGCATGCCCAATTAGATTTGAGTCTAAATCCTCTAGTGATGATGATTTCGTCATCTAGAACTCTCGATTTTCAACCAATAGACATCAGCAGAGAGAGAAAGTCTCCAGTAAGCAGGCCAATTTCAAAATGAAAATTGGTCTCGCTAGCTTCAATGATAGGATGAGTATCTAGCACTTTCTTGGTTGGGTTAAATGTGTGAATTATTATTATTATTATTATTATTATTTTTGAATACATGGGCACATCGAAAGAAAAGAGAGTAAAACTTGTGGTTTTAAAACATAAAAGTGGGGCATATACATGTCAGGACCCACTTCAAACGAATAGAAAGAGAGATATGGAAAAAATCAAAGATTTTTCGATTGATGAAACTGATGTAGTTTTTTGTTCTACCAGCCATTTCTTTTGTTCTACAAGCCCTACGAAAAGAGGAAACATTACTGAAAAGAATTCGGTCCAGCAAAATTTGTGAGAAAGGAACGAGTGCCAGCAAGAACATTGGGCCCTAAAGAGGGGTGAGATTGTGAGATCCTACATCGGTCGGAGAGAAGAATGAAACACCCTTTATAAGGGTGTGAAAACCTCTCCCTAGCAGACGCGATTTAAAAACCTTGAGGGGAAGCCTGAAAGGGAAAGCCCAAAGAGGACAATATCTGCTAGCAGTAGGCTTGGGCCGTTACAAATGGTATTAGAGCCAGACACCGGGCGATGTGCCAGCGAGGAGGCTATTCCCCAAAAGGGGGTAGACACGAGGCAGTGTGCCAGTAAGGATGTTGGGCCCTGAAGGGGAGTGGATTTGGCGGTGGTCCCACATCCATTGGAGAAAGGAACAAGGGCCAATGAGGACGTTGGGCCTTGAAGGGGGGTGAATTGTGAGATCCTACATCAGTTGGAGAGGAGAACAAAACACCCTTATAAAGGGTGTGAAAACCTCTCTCTAGCAGACGCATTTTAAAAACCTTGAGTGGAAGCCCGAAAGGGAAAGCCCAAAGAGGACAATGCTAGTGGTAGGCTTGGGCCGTTACAAAATTAATCATCCAAGATCATAGTTACAAAAAGGCCGGGGGACAACGCCCAAAATGAGACATTAAATCTACCCAACTCCCAAACCTCGCCACACAACCTCTCAACCTATTTGAAAACCCTATTATCGTGCACAAATCAAATACCCCAAATGATAGCGAAGAAGCTAGCCTGCACAAGACTTTGCCTTTAATTCGGAAAGAGACTTGTATTAATCACAAAATGACAACCTATGGGTCAGGTAGAGGAAACCCTCTCCCAACAAGAGTCTACAAAAACAACTTCCAATCAAGCAAAATCAAAAGAAGGCTACAATTACAAAATAACTATGTGGTTCGGACTCCACTAGGAGATTGAACTGTACAACGTTTCAAAAAATACCGTCTTCTTAACCTTTGTTTTGACCAAAAAAAAAAAAATAAAACAAAACCCTACGGTTCCTTTCATTCCAGAGACGCCAAAGCAAAGCTTTGACCACACACTGTCACAAAATCCTAACTCTATTCTTAAAGAGACTACCAGTCAAACATTCCACCATCCATTCTATTTGGGGATCATCCAACAAGGAAAATCCCCCCAGCAACCAGAATCAATCAATTAATAAATTTGTGGGAGTGTACTATGAAAATATTCTAGTTCATATCTTAAAAAATGTTCTATCTTGGAATCTGAACAATGTTAAATACCTTTTAAAATCTTCAATGTTCAATGTTCAATGTTCAATGTTATACAATCAAATGATTGTTCTTGGGATTAATCCAGATGCATAGGAAAATTTGTCAACATCCTTATGATACATTCTCAGATTTTCTAGTCATTCCAAAATCTAAAGTATTTAAAAAGCAAACAGGAACAATCTATTGCCTTCTTTATGGAGAATGAACCGGGACATATCCAAATTCTTTCCCATTTGCATTAATAACTAGGAAATTTAGGTATTCTAAGGAAAAAAAAAATGTAATCTTGTGAAAAACAGTTTGATTTGGAATAGAGGAGATCAAATTAGGGCAACTCACCAAGGGAAATGATGAGGGACCTCAGGAAAAATTGCCACAGATGATAGAACGAATACATGATCCAAATTTAATAGCTATGGTATCATGTCAATAGCATGAGACTAGATTCAATTGAGCTAATGAGGCATGCATGCATCTATACCAAGACCATAAAAATAACAGGGAAATGAGGAAAAGATACGATTATAAAAAAGAAGGATTTGTCAGAACTTACCTAAGAAGAAACATACAATCCTGTTGATTGATTGGAACTTCTTGGCCAAAACTCAATACATCCAACCAGTACACTCCACGGAACCACAGTGACATCTCTTCTTTTTAATATTTCCATTAGAATCACGAACTTGATCGATCATATAATTGTAATGGTAAGATAGCTCCTGTAAGGGAGGAATATTCTCGGCAGCAAAGAACATAATATGTGGAATTCGCTTATCCTCGTGATCATAAAGAACATTTTGGGCATAAAGATTGGGTGAGCAACTATGGTTGATAAATCTCCCAATATTACCATAATTTGCCGCATCAATGGTAAAACTACCATCCTCCACAATATCACAAGCATTCGCCTGTGTGTCAGGCAGGAGAGTTGAAAGTCCATCCCAGAGAGAATTGTCACTGAAGTTATTCCCAATATCAAACAAATACTCATCGTTACCAGTTCTTTGTTCTGCTTCCTTATCCTCGAGAAGCTCCCCTACATACTCACAAATAAAACTTCCCGAGGGGATTGAATTTAGGGATCTCACACCCCATCCCCTTGATTTGGTTTTAAAAACTTCCAATTGAAATTTGATACCACGCTGACCAACTCGATTATGACAAGAAGGAGGACACTTGCATGAAGGACCACACTCATAGACAAGAGACTTTGCCTCAACAATAGCCCCATTATGATTAAATGGGATCTCTCCTCCATTCAAGACTGCACAATGACATCTCTCAGAATCTGAGCACCCTGCAGTACAATCACAACCCTTGAGAGGAATTGGGCGACACCAATCAGGATATATCACTTTATTGATGTAACTAAATGGTGGTGGCTTCTCGTCATCTATGATGTTCACTGCACAAACAGGAATTGATTCTTTCCCTTGAGAAATATCCTCCGCACAAAGACCTTCTCTTACTTTGAATTTTCTAGACCTCTTTAATTCTTTCCAAGCAAGTTCAGGTTGACCTGGAATTCGACACAACTGAAACTTGTAAATAAGTTTACCATGAGGACCCATATCTTGCCACCATTTCTCCACCAAATATAGCCCATCGAAAACATACGTTTTTCCATCAGACGATTCATAGCCACGAATCACTCTAACCGGACTCTTTTCATCAAAACTATTCTTTAACGCAAGGTTTCCTCGTTCAAGTTTTTGGTCTTCAGGTTTTTTGTCTGAATTCATCATATTTCCTCCTTGCCCTGTATAAATCAGGACATCAGAGTTATCAAGGTTATTAGTGTAGCCCCCTGATGCAACAATACTAGTAGCAAGGATCTTTTTACCACACTTTACATAATCTATCCCACCCTGAACTTGGCGATGAAGTCCAATAATATTAAGTTCTATCCTATATCGGAACTCATCCCCAACTTCAACTCCAGGGACTGGTCCTAAAATTTGTTTACACACATTAACATATTTCCCCTTATCCCTGAGGATTTTTGCTGCTATAAAATCAATCCTCCTAGAGGCATTTCCTTGGACCTTCTTCCCTGCTTCTTCTTCCTGCAAGAGCTTCCTACATACAGCTTGGAAAAGCCGCAATGTCTCCCTTACTCTAGTCCTAGTACCTTTAGAATCAATACCATGCTCATTTCCAATTTCATTAATTTGAGAGAATGGAATAAGGCTCACATCAGTATTATAGGATCTAAGATTCAAATGAGAATCGTTATTTTCATCGTCACTGACACTTATACTGCTATCTGCAATAACTAGCTGATGCATATCCCCATTAACAGCATCGCTTTTAACGGAAGATGTCTTCTTTGAAGAATTTTTGTGATTCTCTCTTGCATCCTCCTTTCTTAAAATTGGTTCCGTTTTCTCTAGCTGCCCACGTTTCTTCAATTTTCTTCCACTTAAGCCACCTCCTGGAGAGGGCTTGTTGTTCGATTTACCTTGCCTCCAAGGACAATTCGATGAAGCCATAAGACCTAACACAATAAGTCTTTCAGATGAAAGGGTTTCCTCCAAGGGTACAAGTTTCAATTGCTTCTGATTGGAGGGCGTATCCAAAATATTTTCTTTTGGAGGTGCCTCTCCTCTGAAAACCACAATTTCCTTACTGAAATTTTCCTCCAAACCTTCTTTCAATTCATTTAGAGTACTCTGACACTTGTTATCAAGCTTGGATTGATCACTACAGGAAGTTTTTGTGCATTTTTCTAATGTAAATTCGTTTCTCAATCCACATTTACTTTGCATCTCTGTTTCTTTAATAGTTTCCTCAATCAAATCAGCACAAATTTTATCCATGGTTAGCTTGGCCACATCCTCTGCCAATTCAATATTGTGTTCTTCTTTGTGAGCGTTATCTGCCACACATTCTACATCCTTATCCAAATTTAACGACTTATAATGATGCTCAAAATTGTTTTGAGAGTCATTCACTGGGGGACACTCCACATTGGATAAAGGAGGGGCGTTTTGTCCACAGAAGGGAGGGAAGTCTCTAACAGCTGAAACTACTCTTCTAGGAGGGTATTTTCTAACCACAACCTTTTTCACGTTTTTTCCATTAGAAACAAAGGTGGGGAAATTGGGTGGTGAGCATGGCCTCAACTTACTGGGCTCAAGTACCTCTTCTTTTCTAGCAGAAACAACCACTCCATGCAAGGATTTCGATAAAGGTTCATCTTCTGCAGAATATTTTATATTTTTAGACAATCCATCTCTGCTTTCCAAATCCTCAGTCAACAATGATGATGCAGCCTTCACTGTACTGTGTCCATCTTCTAGATGCAAAATATTGGTTCCTTTTGTGGCAAAGTCTAAAGCAGTATGTGCATTTGACATCTTCACACTTCCCAACACTTCATGATGCACTGACAGAGAACTCTCTATTATATCACCTATCACACCTTTTATGGGGATTGAATTATTTTGCAAAACACTCCGGCCACAGCCAGGAGGGAAATCCCGGACAACAGAGACTTTACGTCTTTTATATTTAAGTATCTCTGAATGTGGAAAAGAATCGCCATTTTCAATACTCAACCTTTGAATCCTCTCCATGGAATCGTTACATTTGAGCGACATAGTTGCTCATGGAGATTTGAATTTAGCTGGATTTTGAACTAATGTGCAGGGTAATGGAAGTCCGTAAAAGCTGAAACCTCGAGGACTATGTCTTGAAGAGGAAATCCGCAAGCCTCAAGCTAAACATGGCATGAGCCTTGATCATAATAGAAAAAATAATCAATAAAGAATACTAAAGATAGAAAAAGAAAAGGAATAAAAGAGAAGACATGACTCAAAACATAACGATGGTATAATAAAAGGAGCCAGTACGGATGAAACATTAAAATGACATAATGAGGAAGATTAATAACTCATGCTTAATAAGAAAAACTATTAAACCACCTTTAATGCTTCATCAACTTTTTAAATCGCCTCTAGAAGGCTAAGGTAAGGTAACCTCCCTTTCCTTTTATGTATTATTTCCTATCCCTTAGAGAATTGGTTAGCTTTTCTTTATTATAAATAGGCATATGTACTTCTTTGAGGAATAATAAGAAAGAAGAGTAATACAAGTTACTCTTTTAACATAAGGAGAGTAGTACAAATTACTCTTTCAACATGATATCAGAGCCTTCATAGTCAATTGAATCTAAAGTCAGTGAAGCTTTCATAGGTGCTGATCATTCACGGTGACCAAGTCCTGCCTTCTCTTTGTTCCACCATCATGACAGAAAAATCTCAAGTTTTTCTTCCAATCGTTGTCACAAAGCTTCAAATTTTGAGATTCAATTTTGAAGTATTCAAAATGGATGGAACCAAGGGTATTGGAGGGAGAAAATGAGGCGACAAAACTAAGATCTCTAAGTCTGTCAAGGCTGGATTCCAATTCTCGGTTGGAAGAATCGGATGATACTTAAAGCAAGGTTGCTACGTAAAGCGCACTGTTGTAGGTGCTCTAATCTACTTGGCCACCGTCCTCAAATACCATGTTGCTGAGGTTTTGGAATTAGTCGGGAATGCAGCATGTGACAAAAAGAACAAGATACACCTTAGGTTTTTTCTTCTGGCTATGAGGAGCTCAAAAAATTTCCTTCAAGTTGTCAACATTGCAAGCATTGGAGTTCTTCCGATTAAGTATAGGTTTCCGAGAATGATTTATGTTTTCCTTATAAACATTGTGGCAAGAACTCGATTGCTATTGGGTATTCGAGATGAAGTACATTGCAGATGCCTTAATTATAAAGGAATTTATTGAAACAAATCGTGTCTATGACGTTTTGGCCAGACGCAACAAGTTTGACCAAGATCGAGTGCACATCATCGAAAAATAGGAAACATCATCTCAAGAAGATACAATCTCCCTTATTCAAACAGAAGAGAGCAGAAAAAGTATTATGCTTGACAAACCACCCAGTGTAAATGCATAAGCATTCTTTGTAGATAAAGAAAGAAACAACGAAAGAGACAATCAATGGAAGAGTAATAAAGACAATTTATGGTGCCCCACGGAGTATTATGGGTGAAGCTAGACTCCTTGAGATTCAGGAGTGTCGTGTGTTCCATGAAGTGTTGTGGGTAGAAATCACACTCTTTGAGATTCAAGAGTATCGTGTGTTGAGACATCGTTGAAGGTACTCAAGAGTATCGTGTGTTGAGACATCGTTGAAGGGAGTCTTACCTATTAGAAATCAAGAATCAAGCTCATATGCCAAGGGTTTAGGGATTCATATGCAGGTAAGAGATGTTCAAAAGGTGTACGAGGTTGGTTATCTTCCAAAGAACCAATGCCACCAAAAGGATAGTGCTAATGGCTGCAAGCAGAGAAGTTGAGGGTCAATGACAGGCATCCGTCAAGTGTAAAGTGAGCATTGATAAAATCCATGTGGGTGAACAATGTGGTTAAGTTAAAAGGCAGTTGAAAAAAGAAAATAGTAGTCTATATAGTGGACATTCGTGGCTAAGAGAGAGCTATAAAGCAAGAGAAGGACCAAGTGGGCATTGATGAAGTTCATGTGGGTGGACAATGTGGCCGAGTTAAAAGCCAGTTGAAGAAAAGGAAAATAAGTAGTCTTGAGAGTGGACAATCATGGCTAAGAGAGAGCCATAAAGAAAGGAAAATCACTCAAGAGAACCTAGCATGAAAGATGCAAGCAACGCTTGCAGAAGTTCTTCAAGAGATGGAAGTAACTCATTAGAATTGATCGTTTGCCCATAGAAGTGATCCAAGAGAATTGAGCACGTGTATCCCTTAAGTCATTTACACATGCATAAGTGGGTAGGTTCACAAGAAATTATCAAGACCATCATTTAATCATAAAGGAGTACCAGGCTGAATATAAGAACCAAGAAGAGACAAGTTGCAACAAAACTAGAATGAAGCATCATTTGTTGCGTTTGCCACAAGAGACAACTAAGTTGAGAATTGGCCGGAGAGAAGTGTCAAAGTTATGTAGGGACAGGTGTCCCCTAGCTAAACAAGAGGCATTAGAAACTTTATTGTGTCTACATTACAGGTCTCAGTGACCTTGTCTTTAGGATAGCTCGTAGAGAGAGTGCAAGTTTTGTGTGGTCATGCTTATGTTGTGAGTCTGAAGGCCAAGGAAAGGTTTATTAGTGGTATAAGTCGTAAGTAGTGGGCAGTTCCGTATTCATATTGATGCATGATTATTTATAACGGGCCAGCTAGCAGCCAACCCAAAGTTTGGATCGTTATCAAGACAATGTCTAGTTTAAGCGATAGAGAATGTCACAACCATACTATGAAAAGAGTAGGTTGTGACTCCTACATGCAGACAAATAGAAAGGGACACGTAAGTGGAGCCCATTGAGCAACGTGAAAGCTGAGAAAGACAGGTGTCACGATGCAACCGAGGAGGACAATGCATCATCCAACACACATTGAAGAATGGACAAAATTGTCAAGCTAAGGTGTAAGCAAGATTAAAAACATCAGTATTATCAAGGGTGTCAGAGACAAGCTTAACAAAGGCTTGATAAGGCCTCGTGTAATATTGTGTTTATAGGAAAATAATAATAGTAATAGTGAATAATTAATTAATTAAAAAAACAACAACAACAACAAAGAAAATGGCAGCAGTAGGCGCTGCTGGCCAAGAGGAAGGAAGCCAAGGCCCATGTGGGGGGGCATTTCCTTCCGACGGTGGTGGAGTTAGAAGAAGAGTGATAAATGAAGATTTATGAAAATGGGGAAAATTAAGGCAATTGACAAAAAATGGAGGAGGAAAAGAACACCCAACTTAAAACCCATACCGAAGTCAAGTAAAATCCGATAATTAATGGGAGTTGGGTGAGCTTCACACGAGTTGTGGGGTGTTAAAGATTCAGAGGAACAAAAGTAGTATGTATTTGGAGTTAAATCAGAGAAGAAGGGACCAAGATAGGAGTTGGAGTGTGGAAATCAAAGGTATGTTATGTAGAAAACTTGTGGGTTGCAAATCTTGAACTCTTGATATACAATGCATGATAATCTTTGAGATTAGGCTCAAAAGATTGGTGAATGTGTGGTCTACATCTTTGTAAAAGAACTTGACACAAGATCTCGAGCCTAAGAGGAGATCAAGCACTAAGGACACATCGGATATTAAAGAAAAAGAATTGGAAATTTCCACAGAGGCCCAAGGAAGAATACGTGTGAGGGGCATAGGCCTCACGCACACATGAAATCGTGAGTGTCGAGGAGTGAGACGCGTGGGTCAGCGCGTGGAGGCTTGTTTCGAGTTTCAGTTTGTCCGTTCAACTCCTTTTGACGTGCTATATTAATATTGGCCTATACTAACCTTGAAAATTATTAAATAAGGTCCAATTAGGAGAAACTGTGACGAAAATATCATATTATGAGCATATTATGAAAGAGAAGAGATTAACAATCCAAGTAAGTAGCATATTGAAGCTCCTAAACAAGTTTAAACGTATTATATTCAAGTAAAGCATGTTGACCATGTTATTAGGAGCTAAAGTGGTAAGTGTGTGTAAATGACATGAGTAACAATCATCGTGAATGCATGCATAAGATATGAGCATGTTAAGAGTACATGATTAAATGTATGATGTATGACTCTAGTTTATGCTTGTGAGATTGATACGATATGAGATGAGATGTGTATGACTAATTTCAGTCCACTAATCCACACGAAACCCCTGACCGACGCATTGTGTGCTAAATTAGGAACAATGAATATTTCTAATCGCTGGGCTGTGTGCTAGACAAGCTATAATTGACAAGCAAGTCTTATATACAAGTTCGAAATTTGTAGTATGCATAAACAAAGCAAACGATTGAAGTTTAAGGTAGCTAGAATACCATCATACGGTAGAGAGGCCCTAGTAGATAAGGGTAGGAGCCAAGGAATGGTTGGACTGAGGACTCGATCTAGACCAAAAACCTATAAATAACCCGTTATGAATAAAACTTAAAGTATTCTCGAAAGATAATTAATAAAACTTGTTAATAACAAGTTAGCTACTTACTCTGTAAATTAATTACTCACAAAAAATTATCTTTATTCTTCTTTCTAAATAGACAAGATATAGTGCATCGAGACGGGTGTGTGGACGAGCTGGAGACTTCAAGAATCCTACCTAGACCCGAGTCTATTTTGGTTATTTACTTTTGTTCTGTTTTGAAAACTTGTTTAGGATGTTTATAGCGTTATGTTTATAGTTTGCGTCAATAGTAACAACTGTGAATCAGGCTCCCCTAAGTGGGCGTTACACCCCAAGTCATTACCTCAATGAGTCAGAGATTGAAATATAGGATCGGGCTCTGGCATGGTATGTAGAAATGACTTGGCCTAGGCACAAAGAGGTTCATGCCTCAATAGTGCTCGAATAGATGGATGTCCAAGAGGTTCCAAATATAAAGTTGACTCATGGGTCGGTTCTCGATAAGCATGCTTGAGCGAACTACGAAGGCCAATGACATTCTAAGGCTCGGAATAGCATCATGAAGCATTGGTGGGACTCGAAAGCTCCTAGATAGCACTATCTTGAGCCGATATGTCTTGACAAGCATTATAATGGTTCAATAAGCTTCAGTTTACATAGTTATACCTTAGTAAACATTTTCATGCCTCGATAGATTTCAGTAAGTGCTGAAATCATCTGATAAGCTCCTATTGAGCATTTTAAGGCCGTTTTGACCCAACGAAGGGTTCAAACACATCTCGATGAGGTTCTTGGTCAATGTGGAAGCATGTGGGCCAAAGTTTTTGAGAAACTAGATGGTGAAATGAGATGCGATGTTGTATATGAAGGAAGTTGAGCCTAGAGTAGAGGCAAGTTGGCTAGAGTTGCAATTGAAGAAAAATAGGGGAAACATGTATAGTTGAATTTTGAATTTCGAGCCATTGTAAAAGGACTACATGAACTTTTATGGTCAAAGATAACCTTTGGTAACATACAGACTGAGGGGAAGACCTGATAAAGTTGTAATGTGACAATAAATCAGCCATCAATATTGTTCATAATCCTGTCCAGCATGATAGGACAAAGCATATTGAAATCAAATTACATTTTATTAAGGAATAGTTAGAGAAGGGGTTAGTATGCATAAGTTATGTGCCCTCACGGCTTAATTGGCAAATGTGCAAACAAAAGAACTTCATAGCTTATTGTTTCATGAGATAGTATCCAAGTTAAAAATGAATGATATCTATTCCATAGCTTGAGGAGGAGAATCGAAAGAATAACCTTCATATGAGGAATATTGGTGTAATCCCATATAATAAGGGAATTAGCCTATTTTTTGTGTTTCCTTTTCTATATTGTTTCCTGTTCTCTAGAGAACTAGTTTGCTTTTCTTTAGGTTCCTGAAAGCCTGTTTTCTAGAGAATTAGTTTGCTTTTCTATATTGTTCCATACATTGCTGAAATCATCTTGTTAAACAAGAAAAATTAACTCCTATTGATAGAGGTGGTATTGGCCTCATCAATTTAAAGAACGAAAATCAGGCTTTCAAGCAAATTGGATCTGGCGTTACCAAAGAAAGAAGTCACACGATAGAGGAGGGGATCATCGATGCAATGTACGGAACCTCTCCCTTTTTTTTTCTTTTTTATGAAAATAACTTAACTTACATTGAGAAAAGATGAAAAAAAATACAGACATACAAAAAAAGAAAAACCCACAAAAGGAGCCAAACTACCAGAATGGACCGGTCGTGAGAAATAAGACCAAGTGAATAATTACAAAAGGGACTAGAAATAGAGGCCGAAAGATAAACAAAGAACCTAAGTTCAGGCTCCCTATTCAAATCAACATCCTCCATCCTCCAAATCAGGTTGAAATTCCACAACTCCGTATGGGCTTGAAGTTGGTGCTCACGCAGAGCTTCTAGAACAGTCTCTACGTGTTTCAGATACTCTAGGCTTTTATGGGAAGGGAATCGCTAAGACCAATCATTCCCTAGTCTCGTCTATATCCTATTACTATTATAGCTGGGATATTATATCTATTAAAATGGAGGAAGAAGAGATAATATCGTATAAGTCAAATATCGACATAAGTACTCTCCTCTAAAGATTTTGTTGTTTCCATCTTCCAAAGCCCCCATAAACTAGCCTACACCCAACTTGACACAAAAATTGCCCTTGATCATGAAATTGGCAAATTGAAACTTTGACCCTAAACACAGCCCATGGTACGTGGAAGAACATCAAGAAGTATTAGAACTTAGCTCTTGAGCATATGACTTCCAACGTTAACAAACAATGGAGCATCTACATCTTTCTAGTACAACCATTGGCTTCCATGATCTTATCACCCCATTGGTGCGTCCATTAAATTTTCTCCATTTCTTATTTTTCATCGACTATATTGAAGGACATTTGCTCATCTTTTCAATTGGTGAGTGGCTCTCCCATAGGACTCAAGGTTCTCCTTTCATTTACTCAACTTGGACACCCTTTTAAAAGTTGGAAAATGCCCCTATGGACACCTTGTTTCTTATGTTCTACAAGGAGAAATTCAATTGTTGCTACAAGGAGAATTCATTTATAAATTCAAACACTACTTCGATGCAGAAATCCAACCTTCAATCAGAACAGAAGAACTTCAAGAAAACATGAAGAACAAAAGAAGAAACAGAGATAATTACCTAATTTACACACCAGGAGCCACGAACGAAGAAACCCAGCAAGCAAATGAGGACTGCCGCAATGCCCAACACTTATACACGTGGGTTTTACCAGATTTCATTCCACGTCTCTCTCTCTCTCTCTCTGTTGGGCAACAGCCAATTTCTCTCTCTCTCTCTCGAGATCCCAATCCAATCAAGAAGAAAGGTGCTGGGATTCCACCGTCTCCTCCTCCTACCTCTCTCAGAGAGTCGCGAACTTGAAAACAAGTCGGGTCGGGTCGTAGTTTCCCGGATGCGGGCAGAAATGTTAATTATTTTTACAATATTTAATTTTAAAAACAATATTTTCATTTTTATCATTTTTTAAATAAAAAAAATGCAAGAAAAATAATGAAAATTACAATATATTTATTTTTAAGCAAAAAAAAAAAAAATCTAATTCCCTTGAAAAAAAAAAAAAGTAGGCAAAAATTTTAATATTTCAATATTTATTTACTCAATATTATATAACAAAATTTTGTCAATTAAAAAAATAATAAAATGAAGGCGAAGAAATTAATAATTCTTTAAAAATAAAAACAAAATAGAAAAAAGGGTGAATATTAGAAACTAAAACATATATTTAATATTTTTAAGTTTTTTTTTAAAATTATCCAATTAATTAAGAGTTTAATAAGTTAAGTTCAACCGAGTGGAATCGAAGTTGAACCACTCAGAATAATAAAAGAAACTATAGAATGTAAATGAACCATGAACTGATTACTTAACGATTCAATTAGGAGCTTAATTTGAAGGCATGAAGGGTTGTTTCGGTCGGATTTTTTTTTTATCAATCTAAGTTTAAAAAATAATAATATTTAAAATTGAAAAATAAAAATAAACCTAATTTCCCCCAACTCTTTGTAAAGAAAAAACAACAAAAACAAAAATAAATCGCTCACCATGGGGTTCGAACGCGCGACCTTGCCGGAAATGTTCTTTATTAATTTATATATTTAATAAATGAAATCGTAGTTGAAAGTCAAACCATAAATTTCAATCGAAACCCTAATTTCTACCATTAATTTTCAGAGGGAGGTTTCTGTTTCTGTTGATCTTCATCTTTTCATCTCACAATGAACGTTTATGATGACGACGATCCCGTTATTTTTGGCTCGCCAGGGAATGTCTTCCGTCGCTGCCCCTTCACCGGCAAATCGAAATCCGGTGACGACGACTCTGATTCTGATTCATCGGATTCCGGAGCGTTCCATGTGGAGTCCACCGGCATTTTCATGTTATCCCTGCCTGATAGCTTGGAAGAGAATGCTGATAGTCTCCCTCATTCGTACGAGACCGCACCGGAAGAGTTGGTGCCGACCGGCTCCGATGGACGGAGGTCTGTAGCGGCGGACGCCATTGGTGCAGAGGTGAGCGTTGAATATGTCGACGATGGGAAGGCTATTGATTTGGGGAGGGATACGGATGTAGGGTTGTACTCGGAAGTTCAATCGACCGCGGAAACAGTTGAGAAGGATAAATCGATCGAAGTTGTTGATGATTGTAGAAGCCATAGTTCCGAAGCGAAGAAACGTAGAATTCCATTTGATGAATCGGAGGTCTCGTTGGGTGAATCCTCATCGAAAAAGTTGAGGTTATCCGAGGAAGCTTTAGGTTTGAGCTCTTGTGCAAGAATTTTTGTAGATAAATTTCCGGTTGATTCCACGAATTCCGGTGGAGGATCAAAAGTTAGTTCTGTAGATAACAACGAGGACTTCGGTGGAAAATGTGAGTTAAATGGAATGAATGACGGAGAAGTTTCCAATGGCGAGAATGGCGAAAATCACTGCAATTCCAAAGAGGAATCTACAGAGAAGGAAAGTGTGAAGAACTCTCAATCTGATAAGCAGAGCAATCTCCAAGAAGAAATTGCAAACGCTCACCGATCCTCGTCTCGGGTGCTACCACCTTCACTCAGAGGAGTGAAAAAAGATGCATCTGGGGAGAGGTCCAACACCTCTGAAGATCATCCTATGGAGGTCACTCTTTTGGAAATCTTGAAGATTCTCGCAGGAGAACAAGACAGGGAAAATGAATTCAATGATGAGGCTTTGTCAAATCTCAGCATTTTGGACATCGTCCAGCGCCGTGGAATGACACTTCCCCGGCCGGAGTGGTGGCCGCCGGAATACTGAGCAGGTGCTGTGAGAGGAAAGAGGAGAGTATGTAGAATAAACAACACTGGAAATGATCAGGAGCTGGGGATGACTTCTTCCAGCAAGCCATTGGTAATTAATCTATCAAACCCATCATGATCAAGAGATTACTGTTTATGGGAATTGGGAAAATCGTTTGGAATATACATATGGTGTATTGATTTTTTGAGATGATCATTCTCCATTGCTTTGTTTTGGAAAAAGAACAAGGAAAATCCTTTTGCCTCTTTCACTTTTGTAAATGTATGGATTTGCCATTAGTGGCTTGTGAAGTGATGATGAACATGCCTTGTGTGGTTTGTGCTGTTTGTCTAGTTTATTATACTAGTTTGCAGGCTTGTCATATTGTGATGCCAAGTTTTGAACAACTACAAAGGTTTTTGTGCAATGGCTTCAAAACCAATGAACTCCTTAACTTGATGGAGCACTCATTCTACCTCCATTCCTTCTAGTCCCTTTATTACTTACCTAGCCCTTTTTAACCACTAAGCCAACCCCTACATTACTCAGGCTGGACATTATTGCTTGAATCTTTTATGCAGTTTCTCGTCTCGTCTCATCTCATGCTGGACATTATTGCTTGAACTTTTATGCAGCCCTCCAACCCTACCAACCCCAACACCTTTTAAAACCTTGAGAGAAAGTCCAAAAAGAAAGTCTAAAGAAGACAATATCTACTAATGAACCTTGAGAGAAAGTCCAAAAAGAAAGTCTAAAGAAGACAATATCTACTAATGGTGGGCTTAGAGTATTACAACAACGTTTTGATCGAAAATATTTGTTTTATAAGCAAATTGTCTAATACTCAGAGTTAAGTAACTTTGAAAACTTACCTGGGCTCAATTGCAAGCGCTTACTACAGTCTTGGGCTTGGTATCTTCTTAACCTCCTCTTGGTTGGGTTACTTACTGTCCGATTGAGCATCTGAGCTAGAAATAACCATGAATTTTCTCTTAATCTTCATCTGTAATTTTCCTTTTGAATGTTATTTCCTATTATCTGCACATACCTTTACTGTATAAATTAGGTATCAATTATCATCCCAAAAATGTTTCCATATTTCAACAAAGAAAATATTTGATTTACCACGGTAAAAAGAGTTATAGAACATTATTGTGCAAGTAAAAAATATATTACCCATGTACAAAAATCTGAACTTTATAACTTCTGAGATGGGAGCTATATATTACCAGTGGTAGCATTTACAAAAAAGCCTACCCAAATCCCCCCTTCCCCTTATAGTTTTGAGTTTATAAGGGCGGTTGAAAGGGTAAAGAAGAGAAATCAACCATGACCCACATCGAGACGATTTTCATTTCCAATTTCAACAAGCACGAGAAAAGTTAATACTTTTTTAAGTTACGAAACTATGGTGCTTCTTCGAAATTGTCAATGATGCATAAGTCGAAGATTTACCGAGCTACTACTATTGCTTGCCTGTGGAGTACCGAAACTCAGGGACGGATGAAGGAGCTCGGCTTGAGGAAAGGAGTTGTTCGACCTCACATCCAATAGGAGATCCTGGTCTGAACTATCCTCATCGAAATGGAGAGATTCCAGTGTGAAGGAACCTCCATCAGAAGGCAAAGCAAATAAACTTCTTGGACTGAAGCAAGAACCGTCGCTGTCGACGAGTTCCTTGCTTTCCACGATCGTCTTTGTCGTCCCCCTTTTGGGACTCTTCATTGCAGTCCTGGTTTCTAGAGATGAACATGTTTCTAAATTAGCTCCAAAAAAAAGTAATATAGGTTTTGCAGACATTCAAAAGATCAATTGATTAAAGTTGTTTACTTTGAGATCAATAAGATGAAGAGTCGCTAAATAACGTGTTCATGTTTCTCCGATACCACGGCTCTATCCTGAACTCTAAAGATTTGCAAATATTCAAAAGATTATAGGGAGATCACGATTTAAAAAATTGTCTTATAACAGCTTAAGTCTACCGCTAGCAGATATTATCCTCTTTGAGCTTTTCCTTTCGGGTTTCTCCTTAAAGTTTTTAAAACGCGTATGTTAGGAAGAGGTTTCCACACCCTTATAAAGGATGCATAGTTCTCCTCCTCAACCGATGTGGGATCTCACAGTCCACCCCCTTTAGGGCCCAGTGTCCTCGCTGACACTTGTTCCTCTCTTCAATCGACGTGGGATCCCTCAATCCACCCCCTTTCCAGGCCAAACATCCTTGTTGGCACACCGCCTCGTGTCTACCCCCCTTCGAAGCTTAGCCTCCTCGCTGGCACATCGCCCAGTGTCCAGCTCTGATACCATTAGTAATGGCCCAAGTCCACCGCTAGCAGATATTGTCCTCTATGGGATTTCCCTGTCGGGCTTCCCCTCAAGGTTTTTTAAATGCGTATGATATGGAGAGGTTTCTACACCCTTATCAAAGTTGCTTCTTTCTCCTTCCCAACCGATGTAGGATCTCACAGTCTACTTATCTTGGTCTGCTGAAGATATTTTCTCAAAAATGAGCTGATCGACCAACCATAACCATAACGTAATTGAAATGAAATTAAGAAATGCATGCAGTTTGCAAGCGGCAGCAACTCTAGAGATTTAGATAGACACAAGACTCTATTATGATATCTAAAGCATGAGTTTGATACTAATGAGGAGACCACAAGCAAAATATTTACCAACCTGAAAGCTTTTTGTTTTGGCCATCAAGCACTCTCTTTCCATTCATAAAGCCACTTGATGCAGCAGCAAAACCTTGAACAGCCACTCCACTGCTACATGTCTGCAGCCCATAGAAAAGTTTAGTCACTATATATAATCACTCTTCACACCAAATTCATCCGTTAGGAATCACAGATCTCCACAATGGTATGATATTGTCTACTTTGAGCATAAACTCTCATAGTTTACACTATATGGTTTACACTATAGAGCCTTCCCTTCATCGAGGCTTGACTCCTTCTCTGGAGTCCTCGAACAAAGTACACCCTTTGTTCGACACTTGAGTCACTTTTGACTACACCTTCGAGGCTCACAACTTCTTTGTTCGACATTTAAGAATTCTATTGACATTACTAAGTTAAAGGCATGGCTCTATACCATGTTAGGAATCACGACTCTTCACAATGGTACGATATTGTCAACTTTGAGCATAAGCTCTCATGGCTTTACTTTGGGTTCTTCCCCAAAAGACCTCAGACCTGAGGATCATTCTCTAAATTAGCCAACGTGGGACTCCCTCATAAGATCTTACCTTGAGTAAATGATACCGTTCCACCCATTTCGATTTCGACAAATCCCACAACACGAGCCTACTCAAACTCCTGCAGTCTTCTCTTTTCGCACCCGGAAAGGATAAATCAAACACTCCTTCAGTGAGCAGCTGCTTAAAAGAATTCAAATTCTCCTTGAATTCAGGGCTTTCAAACATGCTATTCAAGCTGCATTAACGAACAAAAACGGTAAGCTTTCGATAAATCAGTCTGCTGAATCAACATGGAAGAAGATTAACCTGTCGGGAAGCTCTTCAGTATCAACAGATGGAAGATACTTCATTAATTCTTGCTGATCTTCGCTCGTCAATTGCTTCGTAAACTCCCTGAAATTGAGAATGTCCTACACGAAACATGGGCCGGAATTATGACGTGGATGGTTCATATTTCAACAAGTCCATAAAAATACAACCTACCATTAGATCTATATTACAGAGCAGCGAGTTATGGTTTCCAAGTGCTTGCGTTTTTTCTGATTGAGGCCTGTCCCTGTGATTACAAGCAGGAAACGTTTCTCCTCTAAAGTCAATATCGTCGTGATTAATTCGTATCATATAACAAGTAAACAAGGTTTAACAGTGATTGAAATGGCTGCCACTACCAGGCAGACCATGGCTAAGATAACACACGTGCAAGCACATACACATATCAGAAGCTCTTATGAACTATATTCAGGATCAACCCGAGTTTAAATTCCAATCTATGCAGTCAATACGAACTATTTTTCACGTGATAAACAAGTCGATGCTGAACGAAAAGATTTGAATTCAGTTTGGTTCGAAGTTTACCTTTTAACTTGTTCCTGCAAGAACCCTTGTCCATTAGAGTGCTTTCTCCCAATTCCAAGAGTGGAAAAATTTACAACCTTGTTGTCAGCTTCATAATGTACAGGAAGGATGGAGGGTTCCGAATAAACCTCATTTAGAGTGAACTGTTTATTATCAACTGAAATCGAGCTTGCTTCCGACTCCTCTTCTCGGGCAATCAAACTTGGATGCCTCATGAGAACGCTTCCATGTCCTATCTCTACAGAGACCATCGGAGTTTCGCTATCAAAAAGCAAATCTTCCTCGGAAGATCCAGAGAAGTAAGACTGCTGTTCACGTAAAATCGTGTATAGATCTTGAGTGAGTTTCTCAACTGCAGTAGACTTCGAACGACCAACACAGGTCCTCTTTCTCGAGGGCACTACCGTCTCCCACGCTGTTGACTGTGAGGGGCCTGGAGAAAAGATAGAAATAAACAGATTTAAATGTTGTATAGATTAATTTCCTACTAATAGATATTGTCCGCTTTGACCCGTTACATATCGTCATCAGCCTCACAGTTTAGGGAGAAGTTTCCACACCCTTACAAGGAATGTTTTGTTCCTCTCTCCAACCGATATGGGATCTCACAATCCACCCCCCTTGGGGCCCAGCGTTCTCGCTGGCACACCGACTGGTGTCTGGCTCTGATACCATTTATAACTGCCCAAACCAACCGCTAGCAAATATTGTCTACTTTGACCTGTTATGTATCGTCGTCAGCCTCACGGTTTTAATACGCGTCTACCAGGGAGAGGTTTTCACGCCCTTATAAGGAATGTTTTTTTCCCCTCTCCAACTGATATGGGATCTCACGTGTACCAAATTAAAACGAACACATGAAGCACCCCACAAATACGACAATTCTATCATAATTTATTGGAGTAATAGCATTATTCATAATAAAAAAGGGAAGGTATAAGTTCCAACTCCGAGGAAAGAATTCAATGCCTTAGATAATTGGACTTATTAACGACCGTCGAATACACGGGTCAACCATTTGATCTTTCTAGCTGTTCTATCCTGACTTCGGCGAACACACAAACTCTCTTTGCATGAACAATAATTAAACATGTCTCATCTCATCCAATCAGAAGCTTCCATCAAGTTTAGTTTCAAACAAGAACAAAAACAGTGCATGAACCATTTGATTCGACCAACCTGTCAGATCACTTGCATCTGCACTACCAAATTGTTGACAACTCTCCGAGTTTGATATGGCCGATCCCGAACTTGATCTATAACTCGTATCTTCATCGACTGTCTTGTGGAAGCTCTGAGCATGATCAGGGATAACCCCAACCACAACTCCATTATCTTGATACTGTTTTCTTTTAAGCAGTTTCACTTCTTTGTTCTTACACATTGACAAGTTCTTCCACTTAGAGACCCTTTTATCCTCACACTCATCAGGATCCGCCCGAGCGTGAAGAGGGGTATAGTTTGTAAGATTTCCCTTCGTCCTCCATCGAGATCCACAGGCATTGCACAATACAGGCTTATCAGGAGGTCCATTACGCCAGAGTGGTGTGCCTGTTTCAATTCTTGCCTTTAGGATCTACTATCAAAGAAATAACAAATGCAACAAAGCCAATAGGGAAATTATTAAACAAATTGTACAAGCTACACTCAAGGAGACACTGTCGGGTTCGAAGAAAATCTATAAAACCAATGGAGAAGAAATGATTGTGCTATGGCATAAAAAATTTGTCATCAATAATAAGTTCTATGTCAGAAAGAACGGTCTATGAGAAGCTCGAAAACATGGAAAAGGCGTCCGGCCATTACAACGACATAATTCAAACCTCTCAAATAAATCACAGCTCGATTGAGTCAATGAAACTAAACTTTGATGCGTATGTTGAGGATTGTTGGAAGGGAGCCCCAAATTGGCTAATAAAGCGGATGATTATGGGTTTATAAGTAATGAATACATCTCCATTAGAATGAGGCCTTTCGGGGTTGAATCTTCAAGTGTCGAACAAAGAAGTTGTTAACCTCGAAGGTGTAGTCAAAAGTGACTCAAGTATCGAACAAAGGGTGTAGTTTATTCGAGTGCTCTAGAGAAAAGGAGTTGAGTCTCGATTAAGGGGAGGTTGTTCGAGGGCTACATAGGCCTCTGGGGAGGCTCTATGGTGTACTTTGTTCGAGAAGAGGATTGTTGAGGATTGTTGGGAGTGAGTCCCAAATTAGCTAATTAAGTGGATGACCATGGGTTTATAAGTAATGAATACATCTTCATTGGTGACACCTTTTGGGAAAACCAAAAGCAAAGCCATGAGAGCCTATGCTCAGAGTGGACAATATCATACCATTGTGAAGATTCGTGGTTCTTAACAGTGAGCTTAGACCAGGTTAAATTAGGCATAAAGAAGCCAAAAGTTAATGACTCCAATGAAGACGACGCAACTTTCGACTGAAACTCTTAAGTGGAATACATAGAATCAAAACTTGTTATTCATGTCCTTCTGCAAAACTCGTTTGTTTCCAAGCCAATGAAAATATCCTCGTGTTCGTATTTTGATCGTCAAGAACAACTTGATGAAAGAAAAAACTCAGTCAATCCGTCCTCTTTGTCGTCTTCATTGCCACTTCACTCTCTAACCTCGAAAAGTTCGGCAAGCCTGATAAGAACTAGCAACTATAAAATCGAAACAAGCTCTAGCAGCAAATATACTTCAACTAAACAAGATATCCATCAATGTGCTCAAACTTCTGCAAGAACGGCCATCGCCAACTCTCATAGGCCAAATTTCAACTCTCTATACGAGCAACCTTGATGCTTTCACGCATCTGAAACTTATGGGAAGAATCCTCGCTAGCGGCTATCAGCAATATAACAATGATCTCCACACTTTGGGATTGTGAATGAATTATAAATCCAGTAGGGTAGGGGTGCATATTTAGAGCTCGACAGCCTATCAATGATACAAAGGCATCGAAGTTAATTCGTGTTTCGAAGTGAATACTTAAAAGGGCTAAGCTAAGCTAAGATAAGCTTTTATCTGTACTTTCAAATCGAAACACCGATTAATCATGACAACGAAAGGGATAGCCATGGGAGACACCGAGCAGAGACAGCTGATAGCAATTCAACCACAAATCTTGACACTAATTCAGAACCAAAACATGTCAGCTTTACAAGGGGATGATACAATGTAGGCTTCACTAGAACATAGTTTCCTTTGATGCCATTGGGGAATTAACACAAACACAACATAGTGTCAAACTTCGAATTCGGGTTTATTAACACCTCGACCGAAATGGGATGATTATGGAACTGAAATTGATACTCAATATATTGTCCATTAAATTTGGAAGAACTTGCAGCTATGACAGGCTAGAACACGAACAGGACATCATACAAGCTGGTTGGAGAGGGGAAAAATCATCAAATATCACTGGACACCTAAACTTTGAACTATTTTAGATATCAAAATGAGAGAATTATATTGAAAAGTTTCACATATAGGAGCTTCTTTTGAATTCATTCATGGTTGTGTTCCTTCCACAACCAAATTACATATAAAACAAACAATATTATCAGAACCCAGTTTCAATAAAACCCAAACTGGAGAAACAAGAACTCACTTGTAACTCCACAGTGATAGCAAGGCCCTTGTTTGCCCATGACCTTCTGTTCCTTTAAAAAATTTCCCCTCAAGTAGATAAAGCAAATTACAAAGGTAAAAAACAAAATTATTCACAAAAATATGATTGGTTTTTCAAGCTACTGAGCACAGAACCCTTTTCTGCAAAGAAAAGGAAGAACCCAGAAAGGAAAACTGCAGAAACAAGCAATTTCTTGGAGACCCAGAAGAGTTTTGCCTAAAAAAGTCTCAAAAACCTCAAAAAGAGATGAAAACTGAAGAAAAAAAAGGGGAATTCAGAGAGAAAAAGACCCAAAAATCATCAGAAATTGAGAAATGAAGAGATTAAGAAGGGTTATTAATGGGGAATCTGTACAATCCAGTGAAAGGGGAAAGGGAAGTGCAGGAATCTGAGGAAATGGGTGTGGAAAAAGAAAAGGAAAGGCAAAGGGAAGGTGAAATGGTGGGAGAGATGTGGGTGTGTAAGACCTCTTCTTTGTTGTATTGTTTGTGAAGGAAAAGTTCAATCTTCCTCCTCATTTAATTTGGGTGGGTTATTGAAAACATCTCATTTTATTATTATTATTATTTTTTTTTTACACTCATTATTATTTTTAAAATAATAATATTTAATTTTAAAAAAATCAAATTTTTTAAAGCTTATAATGTAGTGAGGTGGGGAGGAATATTATTATTATTATTATTTTCGTATATGTTTTTTTTTTACTATTTATATATTTATGTAGTCTTTCTATTTATTTTTTCTAATACACCCACAAAAATTTCCAACTCGATTAAAAAAATTGAAAAAATTGAATCAATTTCGGGTTGTTCACCCGATCAATTTGAATAAAGTTACTAATCTAATCCAACCAAAAAACGGTTAGGTTGAGTTGAGTTGTCGGGTTATATACTTATTCCCGATACATATTATATTAATAACTTAAATCTTATAAAACTCAAAAATCAAATATTCACAATTACATACGTTAAAATTCTTAATTTTTGTAATAAATTATATTAGAGTTGTAACGAGACTAGTTGGGTTGATTCGATAAAAAAATGTAAACATGAGAACCGGCCCTGAATTTAAAGAAAAAAAAAATGTAACGGTGAGATCTCACCTTGATTTGAGAGAGAAACAAGTGTCAGCGAAGATGCTGGCCCGAAAGGAATGGTTTGCAAGATCCCACGTCGATTGGAGCAGCAGTAGGCTCAGTAACCCAACATAGTTGGTTAGTCCAGGTTGGTCGAGTTTTCAAATTATACAAACACCCCTCATTCTCGTTCAAATTTTTTATTTTTGTAAATCACGTTGATTATATTAAATTGGAATACTTGAAGTAATGTAGCAACTAAATTGGGTTCATGGCTTTGTCATATTTTTTTTTATTTCAATAAAAAACATTAATTATTTTTTTTAATGGATTAAATAAAAAGCGGAATCAAATTAATGTCACCCGCCGTTTACCAAATCCAAGTTACAGCCTCATCTATCACCGTTGATTGAAGAAGATTTTTAAACCCTAAATTGTTTTTAAGTAATTTATTATTTTTTTTATGGAATTATTTAATATATGTGCTAATTTCATGAAAAATGTTGGTTTGAATTAAAAATAAAAAATAATTAATATTTGGAATGTCAAAATATTTCTTTAATTTGTTTCAACTCTTATATTAATTAGATTTTAATCCCTAAAATTCTCCAATTTTGTCTCTTAATACTCGAATTTGAATTGAAAATAATTATATTTTTTACTAATATTTTTCTTTTTCTCCACTTAATCGTATTGAGAATATCAGCAGTGAATGATAGTGGGTAGCAACTGACTGCCTTTGATAACTCATTGGTTTTGTGTTTCAGTCCCGTGTATTTTCTCATTGTCTACAAAATTATGTTTACAACTTTGACCAAAATTCATATCAATATTTGAATATAGAATTTTAATTTTTATTTGAATCCTATTACAAATGGTATAAGAATATATTTTTTCCACTGGGATGTGGTTCGGGAGCTGATGGATATGTGAGACTTGATTTTGAATCTAGAATCCAAAATCACCCGTACCCAAAACAAAGGGTTAAACGACCATACTACCCTTCTCAATTATATAGTTTTATTTTTTTAAAATTTTCTAAATAAATAAAATAATTGGAATTTAAATTAACAATTAAAGAAATAATATGGTTCCAATTAGGGGTAAAAAATTAGAGAATTGTCCAATTCTAAATGGATGGAAAACAATAATTTAGATTAATTAAAATAAATAAAAATAACAATTATTCTAAAATTCCATTAAATCTCTCATTTAAATTAAAAAAAAAAACATTTTTTAATGGAAAATATTTTGTGATAAAAACAACCAATTATTTTGTCTATTAAGGTGGGAATACATGAGTTTGACGTTTATTTATTTATTTTATTATAATTTTTAAATTTTAATTTCTTAATTTCTTAATTTATTTTTTTCAGATCTGCCCACCCATAAAAAATTAAAAAAATTTTAAAAAAAAGTCAACAAAACAGGTGGCGTTTGAGCCGTTGGATTAGTTAGCTCATCACAATAATGAAAACTAACCCTTGTCCACATCCACATCATATTCAAATCGGACGGCTGAAACTAATTGTTATTTTCTTTTTTCGCAATTAAGTATTAAATTGGGCCCTATAAATAGTCATCAATCATGACAAAGTAATATTATTTTCTCTTTCCGTATTTATTTTATTCTTTTTTTTATCTTCAATAATTTTTTTCTATATTTAATTTACGTTATTATCTTTATAATTAGACACATTAAATTACGTTTAACTTCAATTCATTTTGGCGTTTTGTACTTTCAAAATATTCATTTTAATTTAAGAATAATGAACCTAGGAGGTCACCCATCATATGTGGGGTCCTAAAGGCGTGTGAACACCGTTTGCTAGTGAAGACCCTAGGCTCCGGAATGGGTGGACACTAGGTAATATGCCATAACGTTGGGCCCCAAAAATGGTGGTTTATGAGATCTCACATGGATTGGAGAGAGAATGAAATATTGTTTACAAGGGTGGTCGGGAAATTTCTCCCTACGAAATGAGTTTTAAAAATCTTGAGAGCAAGCTCCAATGGAAAAGTCTAAAAAAGACAATATCAACTAGCTATCAGCTTGAACAGTTACAAAAAAAAAAAAATTAAATTACTGATAATTTCCCTAAATTCATTTCTATTTCTAAACATCCTATTTTAAAAATAAAAATAAAAATGATTAATATTGCTAGAATCACAATCATATAATAATAAAATTGATGTAACACATCACTTGTTTAATACTTTATTTACTTGAAATAAAAATAATGTTTCTTAAGCAAATTTTCCATTAATTTTTTCTATTTTTATCGATTATAAAATAAATAATAATATGCGAGAATTTCTAACCGTTGATAAAATGAAGATAAGATTATTCCATTAAAAAAATCAAATAAAATGACTGATTGCCACGTGTAAAATGATTTTTTTAAGTGGATTGTGTTGAAATGTCAACCACAAATTTATAAAATTACACTTAAACCTATCCTGGAATTTTTTTTTTCTACTTTTAAAAAAAAATTAATTTAGTCTTTTACTAATTTTTATCAAAATTATTATTAAAATTATAAATTAATAAAGATTAATTTTTAAAAAATGCTAAAATAATAAAAATATCCTATTTTGTCTAAAAATAATCTTAAATTTTCAAATTTTAAATAATATATTTTTTTTTTCACTTTAAAAATTTTAAAATATTCTTACCATTAATATTTTATCTAATTAAACTCTACGATATTCCATTGGTAAAAATTAAAAATAAACCATATAAAATAAAATAAAAAGTTTTATCAACAAAATATGAATGAAAATCAATGGTTGGGAATATTTTTTTTAATTTTTTTAAAAAAATTTAAAGATATTTCTTTTTAAATTATTAAAATCAGATTAAAAAAGTGTTCATGAAATTCGAATAGTAACTTTCCTGAAAATTTAAGGGTAATTTTGAAATAAACTATTTTCGATTTATTAATAAATTTAAACACTTTAAAACATTTATTTATTTATTTTAAGAGTATTTAAAAAATTAATTAATTAATTTTATTTTACAATTAGATTTTATCCCATAGCTTTGGTTTTGTCTTTAACTTTTTGTTCTTTTTGACTTTTTCTTAATTGTTTTTATTTTGATTTTAGGATGGTCCAAAAATTTGTATTAAAAAATATGTTAAAAAATATTTCTTATTTTTAAAATATGTTTTGAGATAAATACCACTTTAATAAATAAATAAATAAATAAAAGACATGATTTTTTTTATGATACTATATTAGATAATCAATTTTGTAATATTCTCGTCTCATACTTGAATAAAAGAGAGGTACATGAATTAATCGAGATCACATTCGAATGAGAGCGATCTTGAGAATAATACGACTAAGAAACGCTTAAAAATTAAAAGTTACTACCTATACCAGCAAAGTGTATTTTATTTTTTGGTGGCTCGACGATAGAAACTCCAGAGTTAAATGTGTTTTGTTTAGAACAATTCTGTGTTGAGTGATCTATTGAGAATTTTCCTATAATGTATGTGAGTAAGGACAAAATATATTGAGAACTTGTGTTGGTATATGGGCAATGATGGAGCCATCAGGTGCCAAATTTGAATTCTAAATCCTCATCCCTAGTCAATGATTCAAGACCTAACGTTTTTCCTATGCCTTAAGCTATAAAGCGGATCGTGAATGATTCAAAATATAATACGATCAACTTCATGTACGACTTAGATTTCATTAAAGTTCTAATCTATATATTGATTATGAAAATGATATTATTACACGACACGAGACTAACTATAATCCCTAATTTCTTATGGTACCAATCCGTTGTTTCCTGCCATATTGTATGTCACGAGTAGAAGCCTATGATTATGATGATACCATGTTAGGATTCTAGTATGTCGTTAATCGACCCTAGATTCCATTGAGGGTCATTTGGCTAGTCCACACATATATTTTAGTTGGTATTTGCTCTAGGTCATTCCCTTATGTCAATATAACAGCCCAAGTCCATCGTTAACAGATATTATTCGCTTTGACCCGTTACGTATCGTCGTCAGTCTCACGATTTTATGACATGTCTATTAGGGAGAGATTTCCACATCCTTATAAGGAATATTTTGTTCTCCTTTCCAACTGATGTGGGATCTCACAATCCACCCTCCTTGGGTGTCCAACGTCATCGTTGGCACACTGTTCGATGTCTAACTCTTATACCATTTGTAATAGTCATAGTTCACCGCTAGTAGATATTGTCCGCTTTGGCTCGTTACATATCACTGTCAGTCTCACAATTTTAAAAGGCGTACTAGGGAGAGGTTTCTACACTCTTATAAGAAAAGAGTTCTCACACACAATGTATTATGATACTATGTTGGGACTCTAGAGGGTTGTCAATTGTCCTGAGATTTGACTAAGAGTCATTTATGGCTAGCCCATATATGTATCATAGTTGGCTAGCACTAGGTCGTACCCCTGTGTTATGATGCAACTATGACAGGACTCTAAAGGGTCAATGACAACGTTTATTTGCAAAACGTTCCAAAGATTTTCGGCACATATTAGACACGTCATGCATGTAGTGACGACTTTAATTTAAAGAAAATGAAAGTTACTATCTATACCAACAAGGTGCACCTTCCTTCTCGGTAATTCGGGAAATGAAGATGACAAAGAAAAAGATAAGCAAAGGATCCTCAAGTCAAAAAGGTGAGTGGAAATGACACTTCAACCATAAGGAGGCTCTAAAGATGATTGTCAAAAGAGAGAAAAAGGTAGCACTAACAAAAATCAACATCTAATCTACCAAATTTTCATTAGATTACATGAGAACACATAAATAGATGGGAGAGGAATTCATAATTAATTTAAGATACCCAAATATCATACGATTCTAAAGAAAACGTTGTTATAACCTGACAAATAGTCTACACGAACAATATTCGATAATTTCAATAATTTATATTTATACTATCAATGCGTTCTCTTGCATATGGGTTTGGTATTAGAACGAGTTCTTTTAACGTATTTTGTTGTCACTCATATGTTTACTGGAAACTTCTTAGGAGGTCACCTAACATATAATTACTTCAAGTGAAATGAGTCACAGAAAAGGAAAGTGCACCTTGTTGGTATAGATAGTAACTTCTCAACGGTTTTATCTTCAAAATCAGTCTCGGTTGGATATGGTCTTAGTTCATTCAAATACCCTTAAATTTTTGGTGCACCTTGTTGACATAGATACTAACTTCAATTTTTTTAAGCATTTCTCAACCGTTCTATCTTCAAAATTAGTCTCATTCGGATATGGTCTTAGTTCATTCAAATACCCTTAACTTTTCAATGCACCTTGTTGGCATAAATAGTAACTTCAGTTCCTTTAAGCCTTTCTTAACCGTTCAATCTTCAAAATCAGTCTCGTTCAAATATGGTCTTAGTTCATTCAAATACCCTTAACTTTTCGGTGCACCTTGTTGGCATAGATACTAACTTCAGTTCTTTTAAGCATTTCTTAACCGTTCTATCTTCAGAATCAGTCTCGTTCGAACATGGTCTTAGTTCATTCAAATACCCTTAACTTTTCGGTGCACCTTGTTGGCATAGATACTAACTTCAGTTCTTTTAAGCATTTCTTAACCGTTCTATCTTCAGAATCAGTCTCGTTCGAATATAGTCTTAGTTCATTCAAATACCTTTAACTTTTCAGTGTACCTTGTTGGCATAGATACTAACTTCAGTTCTTTTAAGCATTTCTCAACCGTTCTACTTTCAGTACCAGTATTGTTCGGATATGGTCTTAGTTCATTTTCAAGTACCCTTAATTTACTCAAGCTTTATATAGGTTTCATTTGATAGTCGGCGTGACAGTAGTCTTTCTTTTCTACAAAAATACAAACAATGTTATTGCACGAGAGAATATTTAACGACTCGTAAAAGTGGTTAGAAATTATATTTTTAAAATAGAATGGAAAGGTTTTACATGAGAAGGAGGTGGGCTGATGAGTCACAATCTTTATTATTAGGTTCAAAGCATAAGCAATAGAAGTGGTTGGTTGGCCAAAAAAAAAAAAAAAAGCCTAATTTAAAACCTAATAACTCATTGCCATGTGATTGTCCCTTCTTTCTAAATATTTGCTTTTTGGCCCTTTTTGCATCCCACCTCACCCACTTATCCTCCCAATTTTATTAATTAAAATGACCCATTTTTGGAAATTATTCAAAGGCCTTTTTTTTTTTTTCAAAATAATAATAATAATAATAATAAATAATTATATATATATATATGCTATTAATCCAGCATGGCTACATGAGCCCTCTACCGGATGAATTGATAAGTTGGGCATTTCCGACACACCAAGCGAAATCGATAGTTTCTTGGTCACGACCAGCCGAAGCTAAAGTTCCATTAAAGAGCGTTTCTATAGGCTAGAACCTCCTTAGGGAATATAAGGTTTTCATGAGGCTGATCTTGAACCATCATTCAAGTGCACGAATACCTAGATTTAGGGCCAGACCAACTACTCCAAGAGCACTCATCCATAAATCAGTTAATAACATAAAGAAATGTAACCAACGTTTATGAGAAAAAACAACCCTAAAGATGATTTAAGTGACCATTGAACAAGTTTATATATATATATAAAAGTGGCTGAACCAAGAAATTGCTTAATTTTTTTAATGGTTGTTAGGTGGTGTATAAAATAACATGTTATTAGGTGTTTCTTCAATAAATATTAATAATTTCACATACACAAATTACATTTAAAAAAAAAAAATATGAAATCACAGAATTGAGTTATATATAAAAGATGAGCTAAAACTTAGCTTCTGAGCTTCAGTTTTGAAGGACTCAGAAGAGATCGCCAGCAACATTCACAGTTCATTGGCACAAAAAATCATCAACAATTTGGAAAATTAACATATCAAGACCACAAATTTGCAGCGTTTCTTAATGTACAAAAATTGGGAAGTAGAAATTATACAATGAAATTGACAAGAAAAGTTGTCTGTCTGCTCAGGATCTGAAACATGGTCCAAGTCATTCTGTAGATGGTGAAGATAATGTGAAATTCAAGAGGAACCCTGCAATGATCCCGACAATGCCCACGAAGATTGCGAAAGTAAACGAGAACCCAGGATCGCCTTTTCGATATTTTCTTCTCTTCATCATGTCCTATTTGAGAGTAATGATTTGTATAAAGTATTGAGTTGTCATCTATGTTTGGGAGGGGGTAATGATTAGCTACTAAAAGGTCAATGCTAAGAACATAATGACTTTAATGAACCCCTCCATGTTCTAGCTTTGTGGGAAAATCTAGTAATTATATGAAGAAGAAACAAAAAACTAACAGATCCATATTGCATAGGTAACCATTGGAACTAAGAACCAAATAAATATTGAACATAAACATGAATGTCAAATGAATGATGGCAGTTCTTCTCAAGGCAATATGAAATGGCATGTCATCCACGTTCTAGCTTATGGGGGAATCTATGTTGGAGGGTGGAGGAGGACCTAGATTATATTATTCAAAGGAGTTACATTGTCCTCTTTGTTCTCTTGGGGCTTTCCCTTTCAGGCTTGCCCTTTCGGGATTCCCCTCAAGGTTTTTAAAACGGATCTGCTAAGGAGAGTTTTCCACACCCTTCTAAAGAATGCTTCGTTCTCCTCTCCAACCGATGTGGGATCTCACAGTTTCCTTCTCCATCTATCATTTAGGGAGAAGGGGAGGCTTCTCCGGCTATTATTTAGGGAGAAGGGGAGGTTCTGGAGGTATGAAGGGGTGTGTTTTTTGTGTGGTCATCAGGGAGAGAGGACGATAGAGTATTTAGAGAAACGGGGAGGGATCTGAGTATTGTTTGGTCCATTGGTAGGTCCTATGTTTCTCTCAAGACGATAACCTCTTTTTGTAATTATTTGTTAGGTCTTAAAAACTACCCAGTGATCATCAAGTTCAACTCATTGTTATATGAACTATGCATTGAACAAGTTTAACAACTCTTGGTTATTACAGAAGTCTTACAGCAGCAAAGAAGTATAATAGAGAGAGATGTAACTCACCAGTTCCTGTTGTAATTGATGGGTTTGCCTTATAGCCATGTCTCTATCTTCCTTCAGACGTTGTAAAGCCTGCTCGTGTTCGCGCCAATGGTATATGAGATAGGGAAACAGAACAACAATCAGCGTGTTTAAAATTTACGAGCAATAAAGGTCTATGTCGTCAAATGAGGCCTTAAGCATATCTTAAACTTTTTATGAATCCTCCACTTAACCACAAAGAATCAGTAGAGCAAACAGCTTATGAATGTGCATAACAAATGTAATAGTCCAAGCCCACCGCTAGCAGATATTGTGATGTCCCACATTGGTTGGAAAGGAGAACAAACCACCATTTATAAGGGTGTGGAAACCCTCCCCTAGCAGACGCATTTTAGAGCCTTGAGGGGAAGACCGAAAGAAAAAGTCCAAAGAGGACAATATCTGCTAGCGGTGGATTTGGGACGTTACAAGTATTGTCCTCTTTGGGCTTTACCTCTTGGACTTTCCTTCAAGGTTTTTAAAACGCGTCTACTAGGGAGAGGTTTCCACACCCTTATAAAGACTATTTCGTTCTCCTCCAACCGACGTGGGATCTCAAAACAAAAGTTGAAATTTGATATTTCAAATTGCAGGGAACAATAAGGAGAATTTCAGCACTCACAGTGGAGCTTTGAGATGAGTTCTTTTCATCTTCTGAATTCCCCAGAGATGATGTTGAAGAAATATAGATAACCTTAAGCTTGCATTCCTCGATCGCCCTTCCACTGTCCTTGTTGAACTGGAAACAAGAAAATAAAGGTTCGAATGGAGCTTTTTAGAATGAAATGGTATGTTCAATCATACTAAGCCACAAGTCGAAATTCTTACAGCATCAGCAGGAAGCTCATCTACATCAGTATTTGGTGGGACTATTGTACTTTGTAAGAGGAACTTATCTCTGCATTGCATATCTGCAGGATACTCTCGCTGAGCTTGGAGAGTCACTGTGGATCCAGCAGCAACTCGATTTTAGTTTAACAGAAAAAGATAAACCGAGAAGAATCAAGCGACATAAACTTCGATGCATATAATATTTAGATTAGCTGCCAGTAGCACTTAACCTATGCTGGTGCAAAGGAAACATGAACAAATAATGTGGTATAAAAAACGCGCTTATCTTTCTTTGAAGCTTGAAACACGAACAAATAAGGGAGAAAAAAGCATAAACATAAAATGCTTAGATAACGATCACGACCTATTATGATGCAAGAAACACGAACAGATAATGTGGTAAAAAAAACCCGCTTATCTTTCTTTGAAGCTCGAAACACGAACAAATAAGGGAGAACAAAGAATAAACATAAAATGCTTAGATAACAATTACGACCTCTTATGATGCAAGAAACACGAACAAATAATGTGGTACAAAAAACCCATTTATCTTTCTTTGAAGCTCGAAACACGAACAAATAAGGGAGAACAAAGCATAAACATAAAATGCTTAGATAACGATTACGACCTCTTATGATGCAAGAAATACGAACAAATAATGTGATACAAAAAACCCATTTATCTTTCTTTGAAGCTCGAAACACAAACAAATAAGGGAGAACAAAGCATAAACATCAAATTCTTAGATAATGATTACGACCTCTTATGATGCAAGAATCCCAAGGCTGTACGACACCAGTGTTGGGACGCACAAAGTACTTCTTCGGTGAGGTCGTCTTGACCTATTATAAAGAAATAAATATGAAGTTAGCAAAATTCTTTACAAAATAGATATTCAATGTCAAATATATATGCTTTCTTAAAATACTCAAAACTATTACCTTAAAGGCAACATGATGTTCTGTGTTGTTTGCAACTTTAAGATCACAAAAACTCTGCTTTTCCAACTCAACTGATGATATAGGCCCCATTCATAAGTTCAAAACGCAAATGAGAGGTCAACATAAAAGAATATATACAAAACTTTACTCAAGAACAAACAAAACCATTGAATGAACATTCTGTTTCTTAATAGATTCCATGGATTGAGGGAAGCCATGGATAATACTGAAAGGCCTTTGGGATTAAAATGAGAAACAATGTATAAACTTTTTAGTGTTATAACTATTCCATTTATCAAAAAAAAAAAAAAAAAAAAAAGTTTCAAGAAAGATGATCTCTAAAGTAGCTGATGGTTGATAGAGTAATCCTTGATCGTAATTTCCAGTATGAGTACTTAGGCCAACATGAAATTTGTGGTAGATGGTAAAACACCGATCTTCATAGATTTCTCAAGATATCTTCTTGTGAAGTTTTGTTGCATCTATAACCGCCTCAGGTTTAGGTGGACAGCCCAACAAACAATAATTACATCCAATCTTAACTTAGATTCAATCAACAATCTCCAAAATTTTCATCAAAAATATGATAATGCTACCCAATAATCAATTAAAATCCTTATGGATACTCGCCTCAAGTCGACATACAAACGTTAGCATCAGGGCTTAGACCAATTTTTCGTTCACAATAGGCCTATGCCTCTCATAGAAAAGGCCTCCACCTCCCTGAAAACACCTTGCAGCTAGGAGTCTCTTTCCCTCATATGATTATCTCAACACTCAATGCAAGGAAATTAGGTAGGTTCCAAAAAACTTTCCTAGTATGAAATCATCACAGAATTGGGAGTTTCTCAGCTCATTTCTCCCTCTCTCCACATAAATCCATACTATAATCCTCAAGAACTATCACAAAACTCAACTAATAATTTCGTTTTTCTACTTCCATGACGAGAATGAGCAAAATCAATGCAAGAATTAAACGAAAAACCAGAGAAAATTCAAGCATACGTGCATAAAAAGAACAAGATACGATAAACATGGAAGCAAAATTACATACTCTGAAACTTGAGCTCATCCGGTTGAATGGAGATTAAGCGATTCCCACTTCCAGCACTCATGACGGCACAAATCCAGATCAAAAAACAAAAAACAAAAAACAAAAACAAAATTCGAACCAGTTACAGAGTTCAACTCCACGAGCCAAGCATTAAAAAACAACCCACAAACAGAACAAAAAGGATTCCAAAATCCAAAAATCCCGGAATGCCAGTGCCCCAAAACAGAGAGAAGGAAATAGAAGGATAGGAGAGAGAGAGTTCACGATATGAACAAGATAGAGATAGAGAGAGAGAGAGAGTGGTGAAGCGAAGGGAGGGGGAAGAGTACGGATTGCTCGGTCCAAATTCAATCGGAAAAAACCAAAGGGGGATTCGAAAATTTAGGCAGAAAACCAGGATCAGTGAAGAGAGAGAGAGAGAGTGAAAAATGACCAAATAGAGAGCGAAAAAGGAGCATAAACGAAAGCTTGATCGGCAACCTCTCCGATGGCTACCGCAGAGCTTCACTGAAACTAGAGAGAGAAAGAGAGGAGAGAGAAAGTGGGACACGTGGGCAGAGAGAATGGGAGAGTTAACGTATTGGGTTCAAAAGGACGGGGGATTTTCGTCGACCAGACTGTGAAAGGGACCCACCGTGTGGCACTTGATTGAATTTGAATGTTGACGTGTCATCTCTCTTTTTTTTTATTTCTTTTTTTAAAAAATTAATTAATTTTTACATTTATTCCTTATTTATAATTTTATTTTTAAAATGGTAACAACACTTCACAATTATAATAATATAATTCTCATCATAAAAATTATTATTAAATTTTAATTTATATTATATGAGATTTGTTATAGCATGAACCGTCATTATAAATATGAAAATATAACCGATTATTATATAATAAAGTTTAAATATAAATGGTTGTAAAATGGAGGGTTCGAGTATGAATATTAAAGAATTAAATTATTAAAAATAATATATCGGTTTTAAAAGTTTGAGGAAGTTTTGAGTTTTTTTAAAATTATTCATGAAAGTCGGAAGTGGGAATTCTCTTGTTCCCTAGTTAAAGACTTGGTTGGATGTGAGATCTACTCCATGAGTAACGGTACAGACGTAGATGATATCATTACGATCTACAGCTAAGGATGACTAACGTCACTTTGCCAACTTACGCCACTAGTCGGATATTCCCTTTGGCTACTCTCAATCAGGTACTGACGCTGAACACCAACACAATCTCGATGAAAAAAGGAAATTTATTGCAACTACATAAAAAATCGAGGTTTCTAACGTGACGGCCGCTTTCTTGAAACTAATTCATAGACATCAACGTGTAATGTATAAAAAAATATAAAAAGAAAAGATATGTAGCATCAACTTTGTGATGTCCCAGGTTGGTTGGGGAGGAGAACAAAACACCAAGGGAGTAGAAACCTTCCTTTAGCATACGAGTTTTAAAGCCTTGAGGGAAACCCGAAAAGGAAAACCTAAAGAAGACCAGTCTTATCGCTAGCCCCAAAGGGGTGGATTTGGTGGGGTCCCACATCCAATTGACCTCCCACATTGGTTGGGGAAGAGAATAGGGAGTGGAAACATTTTCCGACAATATCTGCTAGCGATGGATCTGTGTGAGGAATTCTTTCCCATTAAGAAAAAATTTAAACTAAACATTAAATTATTATTTTATCTGTCAACGAACACTTTGCACAAAATTCATCATAGGATTGCAACTTTCATAAACTATATATTCTTTAAATTAAAGATTGTTTGACGCATGCATGTCACTAAATTAAAGTTCGACACCTTATCTTAAAGTAAATATAAAGTTTATACAATAATTTACTTTAATATATAATTAATTATTCATAGTTCTAAACTATGTACTATAATGATTAATGTAGTTATTGAAAGGAGCAAGCTTTGCTGGTTTCCCTCTTCAAAAGGGTCCTTTTTTTTTTAATGCCTTTTCTTTTTCATGAAAGGCTTTTTCAAAATACACAAAAGCTTTTTTTTTTTCTTTTTGCTAATTATATAATTTGGTCCCTAATCTTTAGGCTATTTATAATTATATCCTCTAATCTCATTGTTTTTATAGAGAAGTGTTTGCATTAGAGAAAAATTACTAATTTTAAGTGTGTTTAGTAAAACTTGTTAAGAGAGGTAAGATAAATGGATTTGGGCGATTGAACTTAGATCTACTCGGGTCAACTTAAAAACAAGAAGGGATTATTTTAAAAGAATCTATGTATTATCCCCCTACCCAAGGTTATATATGCTAAGCCGTTGTTATCTCTCTCTTGCTTGCTTATATAACGTCTCTTTCAAAAATCTATCTTTCTAAAATCTCTCTCTACCCTCGTTTTCTAGAACCTTCTTTCAAAACCGAGGCTAGAGGCTCGATCATACGTCGCTTGGCCGTAGGCGACGCAAGAACAAATTGGCTTAGCTCACTTGTCGTTGGAAAGTAAGTGCCGCACAATTGCTAGTCCGCTGCTTTTAAAAGTGCGATTGTGTCAAGGTAGTAATTATCAACTTCTTATCTCATATATGGTTGAAATAAGCAGGCTGATGTGAAATAAAGTGTCCTAATCATCTAGATTGTATGTAGTGTCTGGATTTAAGGAGGATTCATTGTATTTTTAAATTTTAAAATATTATTTTTAAGGATTTAAGTTAGAGTTAGTTAGTGATCATTATGACAGGAGAGTTAGAACCTTTCAATTGACCATAGGATACTCTAAAGTTTATTTTCAAGGTTAATAGACATTCAGTGAGGTTGTTCCTGGGATCAAACTATTTTGTGGAGTAATTCGAATAATGTGATTAGAAACGAGTTTTTCTTTACTCTTAATCTTAATCATCAAAAGTAATTTGCTCTAAAACTTCTTTTCCTTAAGTTATTCTGAAATTTGTAACTGCTCGTTCCAAATAAAGACCAAAGAAATAGGATCATAGTAGTTATAGTGATGTTGGATCAGAGTTGGCTCTCTAAAAACAACAACACAAAGATAAATAGAAACTGACCTTTGATCGTGTCGATCGCGCCAATTTTCCTCGAAGATGAAGGAAGTAAAAGCTTTGACTTGCCATAGTTCCACGAAAGATGCACGTAATCTACAAAGGACGTAAAAAACATATCATAAAAGGAAAAGTTAGAAGTAAAGACGTTTGTCTAAAGAATGCAAGACCAAACCTTTATATGATATTGTCCACTTTGAGCATAGACTCTCATGGTTTTGCTTTTGGTTTCCTCAAAAGACCTCATATCAATGGAAATGTATTCCTTACTTATAAACCCCTCAACAACCTTCTCGTCCCCAAAGATTAGGGGCAGAACCATGGCTAATTCGTTCAAAGCCGAAAGATCTCAAGATGCCCAACTTCATAAACTTAAAGTTAAAGATGAGGAAAAACAACTGAGAAGAAGCCAAGTAATGGGATCAGTAATGGTAAAGAAGCTTGGGGACATGTGCAAGAATGTGAATCCAGGACAGTACCTTTCATGAAACCCCTGCTGCTCATATATATAATTAATGACGATATACAGAAGAATAATGTGCAAATCTAAGAAAAAGAAAACATGAAATTTTGAATTATAACAAGAAACATAACGTTGATGGTCAATCCATTGGGGTGTTTCACTTGAAAGTAGAGAGTCTTGGAAGTTTGTCTCTCAAATAATATAATCTTGCCCTCCTCACCTTCCTGTGGCTCACCACTTTTATCCCTTTGATGTTTGGTGAGTACCTGCAGTAGAATGTTATCATGAGGTCAAATCCCACAGAAGTAACCAAGCAGGAAATGAAAAATCAATCCGGTATCTAACGATCGACAAGAACTTCAGGCACGAGTATGTCGTTGCTTAGAGTATAGCGCATCGGATATTTATCAGTTCATTAAGTTTTGATAACAACCTTGTCAGCAAGCCAAGAGGAGCCTGTCAAAGCATTGGCCCATGTTTTGGTTTCATCTAATTTTGATGGATTTGGTACTTCTTCCTTCTTATTTTTGGTTGGTTTGGTGGAGGGCTTTACTATTATGAAAAGAGGAATTTAAGACCAAAATCTGTAACAAGGTTCGAGTTTCCTCAACTCATCCAAACCCCGGGTAGTATTGCTTTATAACTGAATCAGCATGTGAGATTGTTCTGGAGAACAATCAATTTTATGTTCAAATAAACAGATTCTGAAACCAAAAGTGTTCTAAGGTCATCCAAATCCAGATAGTTTATTCACTCCTTTTTAAAAAATTTGGAGAGAGGAACAAAGCATTCCTTATAAGGGTGTGGAAACCTCTCCCTAAGAGACGCGTTAAAACTGTGAAGCTGATAGTTATACGTAACGGGCCAAAGCAGACAATATATGCTAGTGTTGAGTCTGGGCTGTTACAAATGGTATCAGAGCTAGACATCAGACGATGTGTCAGTGAGGACGTTAGTCCCCCAAGGAGGTGGATTGTGAGACCCCACATCGGTTGGAGAGGGGAACAAAACATTTCTTATAAGGATGTGGAAACCTCTCCCTAAGAGACACGTTTTAAGACCGTGAGGCTGACGGCGATACGTAACGGACCAAAGCAGACAATATCTGCTAGCGATAGGCTTGGGATGTTACAAATGGTATCAGAGTCAGACACCGAGCAGTGTATCAGCAAGGATTTTGGGCCTCCAAGGAGTAGATTGTGAGATCTTACATGGGTTGGAGAGGGGGAAAAAAACATTTCTTACAAGGGTGTGAAAACCTCTTCCTAAGAGGCACGTTATAAAACCGTGAGACTGACAGCGATACGTAACGGGCCAAAGTAGACAATATCTGCTAGCGGTGGGCTTAGGTTGTTACACCTTCCGTGTGCTTAATGAGTTCATCAGCAAGTGAGATTGAAATGGAGCACAATCATATTCTACAGACAGCATATATTAGATTCCAGAAAGAAATCAAGATGAACTCAATACTTACAGCGGAAAAACAATCTCCACGCCCACACCAGCAATAATTTTGCGAATTCTAATCGTAGTGTGGATGCCAGCATTTTGTTTTGACATGACAATTCCTCTATAAACAGAAAGCCTACGCCTATTTTCTGGAACTTCCTGTAGTAGTAGTAGTAACATTTTTATCAAAAACAGTATAAAAAAACCTTGCACTTTCATATGAGTTTAGACTACAAAGATTAAGAACAAAATTTACCAGTTTAACTTCCACAATGTCACCGGTTCTAATGTCTGGAATCGGCCTCGCCTTCTCCGACGCTTCAACTGCTCGCTTATTAAGTATCTACCCAGAAGTTTAAAGATCAACAAAACTAAAACCAAATTCAAATTATGATACCCTCTAACTAGTAGATGAGACAATTCCTATATTGTGAAATTTCACCAACTATAGCTGAAATCTTATACAACACAATACTGTAATGAGTTTCTATGAACCGCAGGATCACACTTCAATTCTTCAGCAGTTGATTTAACAATTCAAACGTTCGGAAGAATTGAATATAATTCAAAAGAATCAGTACAGAATTATACTTCTGGTTTGCAAGAAAAATTGTGTTCCTAAATTTAGTGTCGAAGATTGTTGGAAGGGAGTTCCACGTTGGTTAATTTAGGTATGAGGCATTTTGGGAAAATCGAAAACAAAGTCATGAAAGCTTATGCTCAAAATGGACAATATCATACCATTGTGGAGGGTCGTGATTCCTAACATGGTATCAAGGTCATGCTCTTAACTTAGTCATGTTAATAGAATTCTCAAATGTCGAACAAAGAAGTTATAAACCTCAAAAGTATAGTCAAAAGTGACACAGGTGTCGAACAAAGAGTGTACTTTGTTCGAGGACCTTAGAGATGGAGTCCAACTTTGATTAAGGAGAGGTTATTCGAAGGCTTCATAGGCTTAAAGGGAGGCTCTGTAGTGTACTTTATCTGAAAGGAAGATTGTTGAGAGGGAGTCCCACATTGATTAATACATTTTCATTGGTATGCGGTCTTTTGGGAAGTTCAAAGCAAAGCCACTAGTGCTTATATTCAAAGTGGACAATATCGTACTATTGTAGAGGGTCGTGATTTCTAACCTACAACAAAGTTTGTGTTCATTAATGAAGAGGAGTGGATAGAATAATTACCCCCAATACATCTCCAAGCTTAACTCGAGGCTTTCTCGGCGGCTTCTCCGCCTCAGGCTGGCCATCAGACTCCGCTACTGCTTCTACTACACCTTGAGGAGCTTCTCCAACGGTTTTATCCACATTTTCCTCATCGCTCGCCGACTCTGCTTCGGAATCCGCCTCAGCTCTCACAACAAACGCCCGTTTCATCGGCGCCGAAACAGTATGGTGAAAATGGCAGCCGATTGAACTCGAGGAAAGAGTAGAAAACGAAAGCCGAGTAGCAGAAATTGCGGAACAAAACCCTAATCTTCTCGGCGCACATTGATTGGGGGTTCTTGGAACAGAAATCACGGCCTTGAAACAAAAGATATGAGGTTAATGCGATAGAAGATTAGAAAGGGAATACTGAAAGATTACAAAAAAGACGATAGCAGGAAGTACCGTACCTGAGGAAGAATCTTGGTGGCCATTGATGAAGGAATTGGAAGCTTCTGAAGTGGAGAAATGGGAGAAAATTAGAGATAAAGAGAGGGAATCATGGCAGTGACTGCATTTTTATTCTCTTTGGAGAAGATGGAGACGAACAAATCCGTTATCAATTTCAGTTCGGAAATTTTTATATATTTTTTTTATTATTATTTTTTTTTTAATTTATCTATTATGAGTTTTTATGAACCAAAATTTTGAGTATGCTAGCATTGTCAACCTTGTTAGAGGAATACGACTCTCTACAATAGTATGATATTATCTACTTTGAGCATAAGCTCTCATGGCTTTGATTTAGGCTTCCCCAAAAGGTCTCGTACCAATGTAGTTAGTATTTCTCAGTTATAAACCCATGATCATTTCCTAAATTAGCCGATGTGGGACTTTCATCATCCAACACCTCCCCTCGAACAAAACACGCCTCCTCTTAATCGAGACTCGACTCCTTTGGAGTCTTAGTCATTTTTTACTGCCTTCGTACCTTCGAGGAGGCTTGACTAGTTTTTTCTTTTTGGAGTCATTTGTTTGACATTCGAGGATTTGCCAATCTATTGGCACGACTAAGTTTAGGGCATGGCTCTAATACCATGTTAGACGAGCACGACTCTCCACAATGGTATGAGGCCTTTTGGGGAAGCTCAAAGCAAAGTCATGAGAGTTTATGGTGGTCATGAGTTTATAATCTAAAAATATACTCTCCATTGGTATGAGGCCTTTTGGGGAAACTCAGAGCAAACCCATGAGAGCTTATGCTCAAAGTAGACAATATCATACCATTGTGAAGAGTCATATTCGTCTAACATTAGTTTCAGAGCCATGCCCTAAACTTTGTCGTGTCAATAGATTGACAAATTTTCGAATATCGAACAAAGGACTCTAAAAAGAAAAAATGAGTCAAGTCTCCTCGAAGGCAGTAAAAAATGACTAAGACTCCAAATGAGTCAAGCCTCGATTAAGGGGAGGCGCACTTTGTTCGAGGGGAGGTGTTAGATGAAAGTGTCCCACATTGGTTAATTTAGGAAATGGTCATGAGTTTATAATCTAAAAATACACTCTCCATTGGTACGAAGTCTTTTGAGGAAGCTCAAAGTAAAGTCATGAAAGCTTATGCTCAAAGTGGACAATATCATACCATTGTGGAGAGTCGTGTTTGTCTAACAAACCTAACTTGTCACTGATGCAACGTGACTTTATATGTTTTCTATCAATATTAGTCTTCATATTAGAGTTATATCTGAGTTTTGAGTATAATTTTCATTATTTCTAGTTTTCGAAACATTAAATTCTGAGGAAGAGGAGGATAGATGGTCAAAGTGGGAAGACCTTAGAATCGAGTCAGAATCAACTGTGAAAAAAAAGACGTTGACGTTCGAGAGAGAAAGATTCACGTATCTCTGAGATGCTATTTTAACGTGCTGTAAAATTTTACTTTTGTTTTAAAATTTTTTTTTGAAAAGTTATTCCAAACACAACATCTTAAACAATAAATATGAATAAAATATAACCGTGTTTGTCTATTAAGATCACTGGTCCATGTTAGGGGCAAACAATAGTCTACTCTGATAACGAAATGGAAAGATCAATGATATATAAGTGAGGACAATTAAGTTATATAATGTACGTTGAATGGAGTTCGTCGGTTGCACCGATGGGCGGGATTGATGGAGGCTAACAATCCTTGAACCTTAGGCCCAATAGTGCTAGGTCAACAAATAATATGACGAATTGGGTTTGGGCTTGGGCTTGGGCTTCTTACACCAATGGCCCATTTCAATGTTAACTCGATAAAAAAAATGTCAACTCGACCAAATTTTTAATTTTTTTTTTTAAATTCAATCCAATTCAAACAAAGAAAATTAATTCAACCCAACTAAGTTGAATAGTCGGAGTGGTCGAATTATGAGTCATAGAATGCCGGTTCAAAAAGGTATTTGATTTAACCCAAAATTAAGGTTACAAATAAACATAGAATTAAAAAAAAAAAAAGCAAAGAAGAAAAAAAAAAGAAAACTCCACATATATTAATAATTATATGACTTGAACATCAAATAACTTTACGACCTAAAAAAGGAGACAATGATGTGAACTATAGACGGACAACAAAATTAAACACTAGCAATTCGTGCAAGCAAGTGACCTATCAACATAACGAGAGAAGAAATATAAGTCGACTTATCAACTCATCTAAACTTATATATCGAGTTTCGATTGTCCATCTTCTCGTAGAAACTTAGGTGGGGATGTTCATATGACTCGATAAACCGACCAACCCAAACTACCCAACCCAAACCATAAAAGTTGGATAGGGTTAGATTTTTTTTCCGAGTTGAGTTGAATTTTTTGAAAACAAAAAATTCAATTCGGCTTGCCATTTTTTTAGTCAAATCAACTCGACCAACTCTAAAATAGGGTTACAACTCAACCCAGTCCAACAATACTTTTAAAAATATTAATAATATTTTACGTTTGTAATTGATGTCAGTGGTACATTGGGTTGGGTTGTGAACTCTATTCGAGTTGCTAACGCTACTAACCCAACCAGCCCAGCCCAACCCTAAACTAAGGTACTTACATGACGTTCAGCTCGTTTCATTTTCCAACATATTTGATTACTATTTAAACAAATTCTTCGTTTACGAATAGATGTGATATCTTATCAGTAACGTTTAAAAGCCATAAGATCGTAATCTCGTGAAAGAATGGGTATAAGATTTTTGAGAGAGGAAAGGCAACGAGAAAGCAAGCTGTAACAAGCTATGAGGTGTTGTTTGTTATTGTTAAAAGCACATGTGATCATTAATCCATCCAAAAACATGTCTACTCTTTTTGTATTTCAGTGTCCCCTTCTTGATAGCTCATTTTGGAGCCATAACAACCATTCAATATATTCATAAATAATTCCCATTTTATCGACTTTTTTTTTACGGGCACGTATTACTCTATTTTGATTACTTCATTCGACGTTAATTTTTATCAAATTCAATAGAATAATGATAATAGTTCTCACTGATCAAGAAACAAGATAATGTGAATACGATCGGGAAATTTATGGAGAGAAGATAATAAACTATCTGTCATGTCAAGGTGTTCGTAGGTTGGATCTAGTTGAAAGATTTTCTAAGCCCAACTCAATCTGATTCTAAATTTTTATACTTAATACCACGTTTTAAAAATATCATGAACTTTCCGAAAAAGTAACATTAAAACGTTTGTAAATAATATATGAAGGGTAAACAAATTGTTTTCATCCATAGATTTACCGTAAATTTTTTTTTTTTTTTTAATAAAGGTAAAAGTGTTACGGCTAGTTTTAAAATTACGTGGGTATTTATTTTTTTAAATATAATATTAATGATAAATGTATTTTTAATTTTTTTTTTTAGAAAAGGAAGGTTTTTAACCAAAAAAAAATAATAATAATAATTTAAGTGTATTTTTTAAATTATTATTAGAATATTTTTTAATTTAAGAGTATTATTAAAATTTTATGAGTATTTTTTATAGATATTTAATTTTAGACGTTAGAATTTTAATAAATTAAAATAATATTTTATGTGAAGATATTTTCGAACAATATAATATTTATTTATTTATATTTTTTAAAAACAATATTTCCCTTTTTTTTTTTTTAGCAACTAAAATTTTGGTAGTACTCATCTTAAATTTAAATAATTTATATCTAATTTTAAAATTTTATTTAAATAAAATCTCATAAATATCCATTTTCTAAGTGGCACCTCAATTCATAAATGCTTATTTATTAATATCAACTCTTTTTTTTTTTATTTCATAAATGACAAAATTTATATACATTTCATATATATATATATATATATATATATACCATAAATGTAATTTTTTTATAATTATTCAATTATTATTTATAATGATTATAAAATAAGATATGATAATTGTTGAGATATTAATAATTTTGTTACACATCACATCCCACATTCATTTTTTTCTTTATAGTATTTTGCTTACTTTATAAGTGAAGCAAGAAAATAATATCATATTTTATTTGTTATAATTTAATATTATTCAACAATTTTCTGTTAAATGTTAATTTTATGTATTTTTTTAACATATATTTTCTATTTTTAAGAGTTCATTTGTTCAAATGTTTAAAGTTAGTAAAATAACTAAATAAATTTATGGTGTTAAACTTTTTGAGATTTATCAAATAAAAATTAATAATTATATCAATTTAAATTTAAAAATAAAAAATAAAAATTGCAGATATTAATATATATTAGAAAAAAAAATGTCGAAAGCAAATATTAATTTTTGCTATTTAGATATTTTTTTAATTGATTTTAAATGAAATTACTCAAAAATTGTTATAAATCAATTACTAATAATCTAAAATTTAGCGTTTAAGGATTTTAATTAATTCAACTTTTACTATAAAATCTAAAAATTTGAAATTGGATAAATACGAGAGTGTATGACCGTTTACCAAAACCATGTCTACATTTGCTCGTCTAAAATGCCCCAAAACGTACCATAGGAGATATGACTAGTTGTCACTTTTTCTTACCCTGAGTTGTCTACTGGCTGTGATGTTTTTTATTTGTTTATAGTCATATAACGTTGTTTGCTTCAATTCCTCGAATCGTTTTCAAATGTATTTCCTTGCTCACGTTTTCTAAACTTTTTCTCGTAATGTGACTCGAGGCCCGAACGTACGCCTACATTATTCGCAACGTTCGAATTTCTCACAATTGACTTGTTCGTTTGGTTAGAACAACTGTCACACAATCGTTGTCATGCTATTGCAAGAGTGCGATTGTGACAAGTCGTCAGTTCTTTCTACCTTGAGTTATATGTTATTTAAGCCATGATATTTCTTTATTTACTTATAGTCATAAAACGATGTTTTTTTTCAATTCTTCGCTCACGTTTTCTAAACTTTTTCTCGCAACGAGACTCGATAACTAAACATACGCCAACGTTGTCCACAACGTTCAAATTTCTCACGGCTGACTAGTTTGCTTGGTTAGAACAAGTGTTGCACAATCATTCTCCCGATATCGCAAAAGTGTGATTGTGACAAGTTTTATGAGAGATTATTACCATCTTACCCTTATTAAAAAAAGTACACATACATATCAAATTTAAGCTCGGTTTCTTACTCTCAAAGTGTTGAAACTTAACCCGAGTGACAAACTCGACGTGTCACGTCGAAAAATTGAATGCTAGGCTGGAATGTGCTTGCTTTTATGTGTCATGACCTCTTTGTATTTGTCCTTGGCACATGAATTGTTTAGGGAGAGAGAGAGAAAGGGATTCTCTCTCTAAAGCTTTAGGGCATTTTGAATCTTAGCCATAAGATGGCAAGGCCAACAACCAAAGAACATGAACAAAGTTTATACATACCTTCACATTTCAATGCAAAAATCTTACCTATGAAATGGACATTTTTCTAAAATGACCATTTTAACCTTAAATTGTTCTTCTTTTTTTTTTGTTCGGGCATTCTTTCGATGTAATAGCTTAAGCCCACTGTTAATAGTCAGTCCGTTACGTATCACTAAAGATAGATTTCACGATCCACTTTTTTGGAGACCCAACATACTTACTAGCACAATGCTCCGTGTTTGACTCTAATATCAGAGATATTGTCCGCAAAATATAGATCTCTACTTTGCTAGCACAGCCAAATGTCTGGCTATCATAGATATTGTCAGCCTCATGATTTTAAAATGCGTCTACTAGAGAGAATTTTCCACACATTTGTAAGAAATGTTTCGTTCCCCTTTCTAATCTATGTGGGATCTCACATTTGATGAATTATAAAAACATATATTTTAGCGAGAAAACTAATCAACAGTAGAACCGATAAAGGTAAGTTTTGGTTAAGTAATTTAATAATTAAGTACCAATTGGACTAAATTATGAGAAAAATTTTAATTTTTACAGAAAATGGTAAAATTTTAAAGATTTTACCACAGAACATTTATCTTACAACAAGTTTAATTTAATTGAAATCATATATTAAAATTACTCTTTAAACATGGATAACTAAAATTTTAATTTAATTGCTAAAAAGAATTAAATAAAATATTAATAATTAATAAAAAAATAGTAATTACTTAAAATTAATTAATTAGATTATATTTTTAATATTTATTAATAATAATGCTTTTCTAGATTATTCTATGGAAAATTTATAAAAGTTTAAGGTCCTTTATACGTGGGGTCCACGTGACTTGTAGTCAATGGGTGTAGGGCAAAGACTTATAAACACCACAAATTTTAATTTTATTTTTTATTTAATTTTTAATTTTCAATATTTGGTAAGCTTTCACCACTAATTATCAAAGTTTTAATTATTTTAATTATTTTTTTCTTTTTTGAAGCTATTAATTTCATTGGTCTCTATTATTTATGATGAGGGTTTTAAAGTAATTAGGTTTGACTTTTTTTAATTTTGACTTTTTGAAATATTGAATTAATTGTCGCACTCAAACATGTTACTAATCAAACGTAAATGAAAAAAAAACGACAATTAAATTAAGGAGTGTTTCAAAAATCTGATAACCAAAAAACTCAGCTAATTCAACCCAATCTAACCCATACGAAGAGTAAACCCTAAACCCTATATATATATATATATATATATATTAATTTTTATTATTAAATTTATAGTTGGATTGAGTTTGGTTCATTATTCAATTAGAATTGTTTGTGTTGAAAAAATTGACCCGAGCAATTAGTTGAAACTAAAAAAATGTGTCATGTGACCCGATTTAACCTACCAACCAAATTGAACCATAATAATTTTTTTATTTTAATTTTCAAATTTCCCAAATTGGCCTCTCTTTCCCAAAAGGATATATAATTTATTTTTCTATCTTTTTAATTGAGAAGAAAATGAAATTACAAGTGGAGGGCACTAAGTTTAGAATATTTACATAAGAGACCCACTTTTTTAAAGTATTCTTTTAGAAAGTAGTCTAGGCTATATACATGCCTTTTCATTTATATATTTTATTTACAATTTTTATAAATAATTTGATTCGTTCATTTTTTCCAAACAAAATCAATAATTTTTTATTGTTTTTTTTTTTTAATTATTGGTCTTAATTAGATAACAAAAAAAGTGTGAGAAAGGAATAAATTTTGACCAAAATAATAAGGTTGACTTTTCTTTTGTAATATTTAAATCAGTGTTTTTTGGGCCAATTTAGGTAAATAAATCAATTTAATGAATTCAATAAATAAAATTAAAATTAAAGGACAAAAAAACAAACATTGACAAAAAAAAATTCCAATTTTTTTTATTTTTTATTTATGGTTAAAACGTGAATTAAGAATGTCCCAACGAACTATTTTTCAAATCTAAAAATTAATATATAAATTAAAAAAAAAACATGAAAATCATATAAATTTAACAAAATATTTATATTAATATAAAAAAACAAGAAATTCAAAAAACAAGAAAATGTGGTGACGTGTCAGCATACAAAGAGGGTAGCATGGAAAAATGTGTGCACTTATGGGTAAGATTAGCTACAAAACTTTCCTCTTCTTCCTCTTTATATATCAATCATCCTCCCCCAACAAACCCTCGCTTCAATCTTCCTCTCTTCTCTGCTTCAATTTCTTCCAGCTATGGCTACCGCACGTGCTATGCTCGTGCTCTCTCTCTCTCTCCTCTCTCTAGCAGCCTCCGCCATTGCTCAATCTCCCTCCCCTGCTCCAGGTCCTGCCGTCACCGCATCGCCGCCGTTAATCCCACCGCCAATTGCAGCTCCTCCTACTACACTTCCCCCCACCGCCATGCCCCCAACGGCAGCCTCACCTCCGCCAAGCATGTCAACTCCACCGATGGCAGCTCCTCCCACCGTCCCCCCGCCGATGGCTTCTCCGCCGTCTATGGAATCGGGCCCAAGCCCAGGCCCAAGCACAATGCCCGACAGCCCACCATCGCCTCCAGGCCCATCTCCAGGGCCATCTTCGGAGCCATCTCCAGCGTCAGCTCCGTCGCCGTCGCCACCGTCGCCACCACCGCCGGGAGCGGGATTTTCGATCCAGCACGGTGGGTACAAGGCGGCGGGTGTTGCGGCGGTGTTGGGTGGCCTGGCCATCGTCTTGGTTTAACAACGCAGCATAGTACTTGAATTTGCTGTAGATTATGATCTTCATACTCATTTGTGTATTCTTTTTGTTTCTTTTTCATTTCCATCTCTTTCTATCTCTCTCCCATATGATTCTTGAGAGCAGCTTTGAGTGATATTTGTGGGATATGTAACAGTTATTTGTTAGCATTTTCATTTTTTTTCTAGTTCAATAAGAGAGACTCGTTTCTTGTTCATCCATCATCATTTCAAAAGTCGACGATTACTAAATTATGTACAACGAAAGTACCGACCCTTTGAATAATTTCTCAAAATAATGCGAACAAAAAGAAAAGGGTACTCATAATTCTCGAGTATTTAATGATATAGGTGTTGAGTAACCAATAATTAAGAAGAATGCAGCTCAAAATTGAATTGAAAAGGGCAAAAGTTCATGAATTTTGAGGAACCATGAATTTGGGTTGGTTGGTAGGGAAGAAGAGGAGGGAGTAATGAGGTGATGGATGGGTGCTTTGTGGTGGGGAAGGGAATAGGGGGGAAGAAAAAGCTAAATTTGCCAGCCTGTTGAGGTAACCAATGTGTGGAGGCCAAATTCCCTTTGGTTTTGAGAATTTTGTCCAATTTGAGCCCGACCTTAGACGATATAGCTACTACAATGTATCTATTACCTACTGTAAGAGTGCAAACTCACCGCTAGTAGATATTGTCTTACTTTAAGCTTTTCCTCTCGAGCTTCCTCTAAATAAAAAGTGTCTACTAGGGAGAGGTAGCTTTTCCTCTTGAGTTTCCTCTTAAAGTTTTTAAAACGCGTCTACTAGGAAGAGGTAGCTTTTCCTCTCGACCTTCCTCTTAAAGTTTTTAAAACGCGTCTACTAGGAAGAGGTAGCTTTTCCTCTCGAGCTTCCTCTCAAAGTTTTTAAAACGCATTTACTAAGAAGATATTTCTACACCTTTGAAACAAATTCTCTGTTTCCCTCTCCAATTAGGATCTCAAAACTATACCTATAAAAAGTACGATTTTAAGTTCTCCTGAATACCCACAATGCATATATAGTTAGACCCTTTTGTTTGGATCGAATCGTTATATTTTGAAATGATAATTGATGTCTTATTTACTAAACTTCGTCTGAAATAGTCACTGAATTATCAGGGGTATTGTTACTGATCTTAGAAGAGAGAGAGACTAGACTAACGTAGTAGTGGTGGAAGCATAGACATTATAGGTGTAGTAGTGGTGGGGCTAAAATTTGTCACAAAATGACTAAGTTGGAAAATGATGTCCACATGGGGCTTTTAACAAAATCAAGCACCAACATCCAACATCAAGTCATGAATGGAAATATATATATATATATATATATATATATATAAAAAAGGAGCAAAATGAAGTTTTTACTCTTTTACTTTATGATTCTCTCCTATGACCAAAAAGAAAAATGTTTATCCTTTCTCGATCCAACAAAGATTATTAATTTGTGTTAATGATATTGGAAGCGGTTAAAGCTCCATTAAGATTTTAGTAATGATCTTTTCTTCTCTCAATAGTGCTTTCCAAATATACAATAAAAACACCCGATTAAGAAAAATTCATTGAATATAGATTAAGTATAAAAATTCATGATCTTATAGTGGTGACTTAAAAAAGAGGTTACACTTTGTAGATAAATGATAATAATAATTCTATGTTACACCGATGTATTTCTATGGGAGATGTCCATCATTCAAATGAGAGGTATAAAATAATTTAAAATTTATATTTAGTCTTTCACAAAAAGTTAGTCTAATAGAGCCCTACCACAGTGAAACACCTTCGAGGCTCACAAAGATAAAGGCACGACACTAATACCAATGATAAGAACAATGAACGTCCATAATGATATGATAGTATCTACTTTGAACATAAATTCTCAGGATTTGGCTTTGGATTTTTCTAAAATGCCGCATACCAATGAAAAAGTATTCCTTGTATATTCATGATCTTCTTAGTTAGTCAATACGGGTCTCCAATTGACTAAACTTGGAACTAAACATTGACGACCATACCCTTCTGTAAAGCACAAAGCACCCATGCCTGATGAAAGAGGATTAGATACTGAGAACGTGTCCAACTTATACTTTAAAAGATGGAAGCATAAAGGCATAGGATTCCACCATCAAAAGAGGCTCTAACAAATGAAGAATCACCTCTCATTCTTTTATCCTCTTCACCTTCCGCCTACCTTTAGAATCGCATATGACATAATGGTATAAAGCTATAAGATTAAAGAATGAATGTTGTTTTAAATCAACTTTACTCAAACTCAACATAACTACGGAATTTGCCAAACCGTTGCACCTTTTTTCATCACTAAGCAATCATTGAAAGCTTTTCTATCACAACAGCATCAAGAATCACCATCAGTTTTAAGACCACATAAGAGCATATTTTACCCTTCCTAGTTTTCTTTTTTAGTTTATTTAAATATTATTCAAGTTATTATATTTTTTTAGAGATGGGTATGAACAGATGCCTAAAGAAGCCTAGCTCACTAAGGTCACTATGATCGAAAACCACGATTTGGTCACGAAGACAAAGAAACCATTGAAGGAGAAAAACTGTAAGATGTTGGGAATTTAATCTCATCCGACTTATCTGGCAGCTAAAATTATCCAGGGTGCTTACTCATCTTAGAAAAGAGGGTTAAGTCATCAATCTATTAGTAAGAGGACTAAAAAGGCCGACCTTAAAATATATACAGATCAAAATGAACGGTCTAAAAGTACAATGACCAAAATAGTATTTAATCATTTTTGGGTTCAGACCAGTTGATATGTACCTCAACTATTCTCACCAAACAACCGGGGTTTAGCCTGCTATATTTGGTTGTAGGATATTACACCATATAGATGAATGACCACTAAGTATTTTATTTTACCTTTCGAAGTTTTTTCCTTTTGTAACATCGCAAAATTATCATGGTAAAAGTCTCCAATTGCACATTAATTCATTAATGTGTTTGGTCCAACTTGTTGATACCTTATGTGTTTCTAAAACAATTCTAAGGATTGTTTTTCAAAATTTGGCTACCGGTCAAAAAGGGCTTTTAAAATCCCAAAAGTAATAAAAGCACTTAACCAAGTGTTATTTTCATTGAAAAAGCATTTCACCTGAGAGTTATCCCCCAAGCATTCTCCGACTCCCAAGTGCCTAACCCATTTTCAATCTAATAAGAAGAATCAATGTCAAAATAGTAATTAGAGCATTCTATATAAGATAGCATTATAAGTTGAGTCATAAAGATGATGGGAAAAAGAACAGTAAAGAGAGAACAGAAATGCCTTATCTAGAACTACAACAGCTGCACGACAACCTTCCTGTGAATGCCATTATGTGGGGGCAATTTATCCAGCCGTCTTCATTGGATTCTTCCAGTACTCAATTGCCGAAGATTGTCCCGAACCATCTGGGTAAGTTTTTCATCCTACGTTGAGTTGTGAACCTGCCAACAGCACCAAAACTGGAATTCAAAATTACTTCATTGTAACAGTATTGAATTTCTAGAGGTGGAAAAATAGCAGTAATTAACAGCCTATCTAAAATAACCTTTTCAAGTGCTTCAAATCAAACAAACCTTAAAAGGGATATTCTCTTTCTTTCTCTAGATCGTTTGTGGGCAACTCATGTGAAATAAATATTGACTAAATTGTAAAAAAGTAATCTTTGAACTGTTATTTGTTTAAAAAATAGCCTTATTTTCCTAAAAATTTCAATATTATTCTTACCCTTTCATATATGTTTCAAAACTAACCTTGGGTAGAAGTTTTTTAGAATTTTGGAAGAAAGTTTAGACATGGAATGAGTTTGACGATGACCTAGAACAGTACCAATACACCGTTCAATTTTGAATTTCAACGAATTTCAACTCTAATGATAGTTTTGAAATATTTATGAAAATGAAGAATATTGTTACAACTTTCGAAATAATAAACATATTTTTGCCACTTATAATTTAGCCTTAAATATTCTAGGAAAATTATTGATTTAGGCACAACAATATTGATGGAACGATCCCAATGGGTGGGCCTTCCAACATACAATGGCCAACCTATTAGATGCATAACAAAATTAAACCATTGCAGATTTCAGACAGTACAACAAAAAGAAGTGACATCCATGGGACCATCTAAAAAGGATACTAAGGCCACTCACATACTCTGGCCCGAACCTGCACAAGTCATATCAGGTGATGGTACAAATAAACGGTTAGATGAATATCATTATAGGAAATGTGTGTAATGAACAAACTGAAAATCCCTGGTTTCTTATTTATGTTTGATTCTTTTGGCTTCGCCCTTCCAAAAGGGAAGGACAGTTTCTGAAGAATCAAAGGGCACAATACAATTTGTTTAAGAATCCCATTGAGAAACAGGAAGTTGAAACGTTCTGTTTATTGATCTGGAGAATTTAACGTCAAATCAAATTACAGGACATAATTTCAGCAGTAACTTATGCAACTCAAATTACAGAACTAATTTCAACAGTTTGACTATGGGTCCTAAATCCACAGAGGACCCACAAGACCTCTGACTGATTGTTAAAAGATGGATATTCAAGTACTTCACTAGCCTCATAACTACTAGGTGCGACACAAAAAACCTTAAAACATTTTCAGAAGATCGAACTAAATACCTAGGTTACCCTGGATTAAAAATATACCGAGTTTTAAGAACAAACAATCCGAACTAAGGATAAGGAGAAAGACATAAGAGTTTAAGATACCCTATTGAGTCTACAGCCACTATGCAACCACCAGAACTAAATAAGCTCTCAATTAGTCCTCTGTTCTATCTCCCATCGAAGATATATTTACATCAGTTTTATAGCCACTAAGATAACCAAACAAGTATCGAATAAACGAAGCTTTTAACAGTTAATCATATGGGAATAACAAACTGATATGATGAGAAGTCAGTTTTTAAAGAAATAATCGAAGATTTCAAAAGGAAAATCTTCTGCCTACAAACTTACCAAACACAACATATTTTCTAATTCATAATTTTATTTAATGAAAAGTATTTATTGGCAACTAACAAAGCTCCAACTTTGTTTCCCCTTGCTCTGTATGTACAACATCCAATGAGATAATTCGAGTAAATAACCCTTCAAGTAACGTCTCAGACGAAATAATTCCATCCATATCTGTTGTCCTACACAGAAGACAGATTCAAAGAACAAGACCATAACCAATCTTGAAGGTAACAAACTCTGTTAATGAACGTGAAGCTTTACAATGAATATCCAATTCAAGATTTTTCAGCTTTTCATGAATATATCCATTTTTTCTTCTTCTTTTTTTCTTTATATCCATGAGTGTTGGAGCTAGTTTGCAACCACCTCGACTATTCTCTACATCTAGTAGTCATGGATATTCGTAAGATATTAAATCCTGAATAGATTACCACCAACAATGTCTTAAACCCTTATTGACACTCCCAGTTATTTTCCTTAAAATAAAACCACCAATCAAATCGGAGAAGAATATGAGTGCACTCTTTAAGCGCCTTCTTACCATGCCACACAGTAGCTAGGAGATGAAATAAATAATACCACTAACACATATCATAATGAGTTGTCAAAATCCCTGAGAACAACTCATAAAAGGGTGACTTAACTTGCTAGCATGCTAGGTAAGGAGGAAAAGGATTCTAAAATAGAATGATCCTACCTAAGGTAGTGCCCACTCGAGTTCTAAAACCTTTTGAGCATTGTTGAGTAACTAAGTCTTGAACAGCTGCTCCTAGATGAGTACCAAAGGTTTAGATTTTTTACATTCACCAAAAAGTGAAGTTACACTGTTACAGTGCAAGGAAGGAAAGAAAGGCCACAGTTGGGTTGAAGCTACTGATATATTCACCTATTAGATGATGAAAATGAGATTAGTTCATAGCCCCTTAAAGATACAGTCACTAAGGTTACAAGTAGTAGAATATAAAGATTCTGCACTACCAGTACATGCATATATTTACTACGTATGATGGAGCAAGACATCGGGATATTTGACTACTAAACTTAACAAGCAGATCTTTGACTGTTATCAAAGACTGCATAGAGAAAGCTCAGAAACCTGCCAAATAGATGGCAGAAACTAAACAGTTTTTTTTTTTTTTTTTTTTTTTTTT